>NW_019416854.1:369318-385923 GCF_000390285.2 Anoplophora glabripennis
CCCCATGGTTCATCGGCCGTTACGTGAGAGCGATAAAGAAAGTCACAGAAATCCGTGCGATAGAGAAAGATGGCTATAATGAAAGCGTCTAATAGTGACCGCCCATTTCGCCCTTCCACAAATGAGATCCACTTCTTATTTGTGGAAGAGCGAAATGGGCGGTCACTATTAGACGCTTTCATTATAGCCATCTGTCTCTATCGCACGGATTTCTATGACTTTCTTTATCGCTCTCACATAATGGCCAATGAACCATGAGGACTTTCCGACCCTGTATACGTATTCAAGGGTACATCTTCTAAGATCGGGCGTGAGTATTATCTAAGAATTTTAAATATTGGAAACCATTTAAACGTGGCGGAAGCTCAACAGGTCGTAATAAATGGTCATCGATAATTCTAGCCCATACATTAATAGCAAATTGATATTTGGAATAGTACACAATACGGTATTTAAAACGGCTTCTTCCACATCTACAGTTCTTAATGACCGTGGGCGAGCGTGTTCTCTAGTACCTTTAAGCCCAAAAACCTTTTTCTCGAAGCCTTCGAACAATTGCATCAATTGCATATCGCCTTTCTGATGCTAAAAAATTACATCTACATTCTCCATATACCACATGCATGTCGGCCATTTCGTTTAAACTGTACTAATTATAATAAATACGACATAATTAAATTTTCTAACGGTGGGAAAATAAAGATAAAAATCAAAAACTACGGCACAAATAAGTAACTTGAGACAATATATTGCTATATTTTGGACGCCTTTATTTTTATATGTTGTTGTTAATATGACACTCACTCAGCGTGTGTGTTCCTTTTCTATTTATTTGTATCTGGATTAACGAAAGAAAATTTCTAGGTGCTTCGGTCCATCAAGTATTAATAAAGTCTACACAACAATTTGAACTTTGGTTGGAGTCTAAACACAGTTTATGAAGTTATGAGGGTCTTTTACACTCTGCACATATGATTTTGCAGTCCTACTACAATTTTACAATTAAAAATTTACAAATTCTGAGGGAACAACAAATGTCAACATTTAAATGATACATAAAAGTTTTCACAGATGCTTAGGTTTAATTCCACACATACATTCTGGTCACAGGTATATTATGCTTTGTTTATATACCTGGTTTATTGCATGAATCAGTATTATATGTGAAAAACCTTCTATATTTTTAAATGTGCTCATGCCAGAACTTTTAATTGACGTTTAATATTGTAATATGGTTCTTTACTGTTCTTTATAACATAATTGTGCTACATGAGTGCATTTAGATAATTTTATGAATATGCAAATTCAATTTTTGTCATAATTTTGACAGTCGAGACGTTTTATTGTGAACATTTAATAATTACACCATTTTAACTTATACTATTGATAAATATCCTTCATTTAAATTCATTACAGTCATCCACACCCTGTTTTTGTCTATTTCAACTATATTCCATCTCAACATTTGTATTCATTTGACAATTTTATGATTCGCTTGCCGAGAAACGAATCGATTAAGTTTTCAAATTTAATAAAATATAACAATATTTACGTTTTTCTTCAATTTTCCCGGAAAAGAAACCGGATTTCTTTACATTATTTCTGTTTTCTCTTAAAAACAGTCCCGTACACAGTCCGATTGAACTTATTTGATGCCGATAAAGACTCAAGACTATCAACCGAACCGTGAGGGATTCAATAATTCAATTTAATAATTCCGGTGCGCCTTCACACATCGGCACTGCACAAATTATTTTACAGCCCCCCCGCTTATGGCACTTATGCCCTTTGCTCGGGAGTTTGATTGATGGCCGTTTAGAGGATTGTGCGGCGATGTTCGATTGGCACCCCTAGTTCCCGAACACCCCATAGGAATATCTGCAGTCCTCCGCGGAGACGTCCTCAATAAAAATCCACCCTTCCAATTTCCAACTTATTCATTTATCTAGAAATGTCTCCTGTAATGCCGCTTTGATAAAGAATTCAGGCCGACTTATAAATAAGATTTGGGATGTTTTCGGAGCCAGTGGGTTGTTGAAGAGTAATTCCGATTCCGCTGTGGATCTACAGGGCGATACGTTTGAGACTCTCCACCCTGGCACCTCAAAACTCGAAAGTGATATTAAATCCTAAATAGTAATGCCATTGCTCCTCGTGACTGTGTTTGAAAAAGTTAAACACGANAAGAAAAATTATGGATTACAACAAATATTTCGCATAGTTTGACGAAAGTATATACATTTGAATGGAATAAAATAATATTTGCGGCAAATAATTCCATTTAATGACATTATTTTCGCTTTGTTTATTTCTGAATTATCCTGGGGCAATTGTTATTCTCTGATCATTGAATTCGACAATATTTATCCTTAGATTTGTGTGTGGATTTTCTTCAACGGTATTTAAAACGGCTTTTTCCACATCTACAGTTCTTAATGACCATGGACGAACGTATTCTCTAGTACCTATAAGCCCAAGAACCTTTTTCTCGAAACCTTCGAACAATTCCATCAATTGCATATCGCCTTGCTGATGTTAAAAAATTACATCTACATTCTCCATATACCACATGCAAGTCGACCATTGCGTTTAAACTGTACTGATTATACAGGGTGATTCAGAACTTATCGAAGAAAAAAATTCTGGATGTACAGGAGACCCTTACAAATACAATTTTGTAAAGAAAAAATCAAAAAGGGCATTTCGAAAATTATATAAAAATACACTTCTGCACGGCACTGGAAATTGGTCCACTGTAAAACCTGACCTCGCA
This sequence comes from Anoplophora glabripennis, assembly GCF_000390285.2. Lineage (NCBI taxonomy): Eukaryota > Metazoa > Arthropoda > Insecta > Coleoptera > Cerambycidae > Anoplophora > Anoplophora glabripennis. Next base: position 372,092 of record NW_019416854.1, read on the forward strand.
CAATGCGACCGGCATGGCGGTGTGATAGAAACGGACAAAAACTTTCGCAAGGAAAGAAATATGTAAATAGAATTTTATCGCACCTATTTTATATCGGCAAATTCAACAGATTTTGCCTNGCGTGTGTGTGAGGGTGTCTAGGTTTTAGTCGTGTGGGGATGCCCCCTTACGGGGGCGTACGTGTCTTATGGTGTATTAGTCTGTCTGGTATATTGTTTGTCGGGGGTCGCAATTTTAAAGAAATGTATTCTAAAATAATGTAAAAAGCCGGGGATTAGGTCGGTGGTTAAGAGGAAAGAAATGGCGGATTCTTTCCAGGTAGCCTTAATAAAGGCAGGTAGATCTTGCTCGTTGCAATGCACTTCACTTCACAATAAACACGTCCGCACAGTTCGAACGCTCGCTCTAGAATGACCCATGCATCCGAAATCCGACGATACGAAGGTCCGAAAGTGGTCCTATTGGTTAATATACATTCAAATTTTTACCGCTCATTTTCATTCGAAATTTTTAAAATTCATACGACGTCGGAAAAAGTAGAAATAATTTTAACTTTTATCCGAAATCGTATGTTTTTTGATGATTTCTATGAGATTAAATTCGGATGCATGTGAATTATAATATTATCATTCGTACGAATTAAAATATTTTCGGATATCGTACATCAGATTTCGGATGCATGGGACACCGGCCTTCTTCACTTCACGCCATAATCCCAGAATAGAATAAGGTTTCTATTCTGTGCCACAATCAATAGCCACAGGTCACAGCACAGTACAGTATAATACCACAGGACAGCATGCTGTTACCTGTGACCACAGATCAAGAAAAGATATCTCGATCTGTGCCTGTGACCACAATTTTCAACATAGTTTGCAAATTATGAAGAAGAGGAAGAATTTAATGGAATTTTTAATAAAATATGGATGTGAGGTGGAATTAGTTTTGTGTACTTTGTACGTGTTAATATTTTAATTATTAAAATATAACGGTGATGTACGTTTTCCATTATTATTGTTATATTATTATAAATACGATGATGTGTATTGTTAAGTTTTGTGAGAACAATTCTGTGGACTAACTGTCAAACGTAGCGGCCGCAATGGCGTCTGATAATGAAGCTTCTTGTGAAAGCGATCCAAATTTTGCTGTTATCTGTGCTTTTTTAGAAAAATTTGGAACACAGTGTGGTTTACCTAATGTAGATTTCTTAGAGCTACAAGGTGCACTTGAAAATACCGAAGAAGGTAAATAATTATGTATATTTACACCCATTTATTATGACCCTGTAATTGCCACAACCAATTTGTTTGTTTATTATAATTATTTAAATTTTCTTACCTATTTACCTAATAGGTGTCCTTAGGTATGTGAATATACATCATGGTATATTTTTCCTTTTATATTTATATAAATACCTATTTTAGTTCAATTATGAAAAATTCATATAAAAAATAAAAACAAATAAGTACTCAAGTATCCACTACAGTTAAAAGTGAAGTATTTTTTATGATTATTTATTTTGACGTCAATTTAAGTTTCAACTTAATTGTTATTGTTTAGAAAATCAAGTTATATTAGTTATAATTATACTTAAAAATTTGTATCGAACATACTTAATCATATTTTTTAGAATAATTTATATAAACAATAATATTTACATGGTATTTAAAATAGTTTTCTATCCATGCACACTAATTATTGTTAAAAGAAATATTTGCAGTTAAAAATTTTGCTCAACAGAGTATGTTATTATTTAAAGTATCGAATAAAATTAGAACATCTAATTAAAATGTACAAATAAATTTTACTCGCCTAAGATACAAGTGAAATACACTGAACAGCGTGAACATACTTCATTTTAAAATTATTGTAAAGTGTATGTATGCATTATCCCTTTTAGCCACGTGCAGACTGGCACATGTATTTCTTATGAAATAATGTATAACAAAAGTAAAGGGAAAATTGCTCAATAGACCTTAAACAAAAAATTGTTGAAGTCTATAAAGCTGGGTGGCCTCATACATTGATAAAAAAACTATTTGGTGTCTCAAAACAAGTGGTTTCAAATATTTCATATGGTATGGAAGTGGAACCCATTCATTGGATTGAAGGCACTATGAATCGTTTTGTTACCGAAACATACTAGAGAATGTAATGGTACCTCATGCTAATGGGAAATACCTGGGGAAATCCATTTAAGATTTATTTATCAACATGATAATGGCACATGACCACAATTGTAAAGGAATGTTTTTGTGATAGGTACCTATTAATGTACGATTTGTTTTGATCAGATGAGGATTTGAATCCCATCTTTGGGAGACGTCAAAATAGAAAGTTCGATAGAAAAATGTAACTTCGAATATAACCAGTAGACAGAAACTATTCCAGGAGATGTCAGTAGGCAACTCATAACCTGGCATGATTTTTTAAAAAGTGATTTTTGGGGAAATCACTAGAGATTTTTTTTATTAAAAACCTGATTATATCGCCATAATCAGTACCACTGAAAACACCTATATATATTAATTATTATTTATACTGCAGAATTTTATACAAACTTGGAAGTTTTAAATTTATGAAGTTTCCCTTTCGATTTAAAAATCTAAGAGGATGTGGAAATGCCCGAAAATGAAAATTGATAAAATTACTAATAAAATTTTTATAATCTTAAGTACCTAGACCTAATATTTTCACAATTTTAGGTCCATAAGTTGACTTTATTATTTACTAATCGTGTCAGTATTGTGTCAGTAATTGTGTGCTAGTAATTGGCTAAATAGGTATCATATTCAGAGCCTTTTAGATTTTCAAATTTAAACAAAAACTTAAAAAATGTTAAAAAGTATTCTGCGTTATGAATGAAGTAATTTGAGATGTAGATGTAGTGTGATGTTAACTAAAGTTGTAAAATTTTTGAAAAAACTGCGATTTTCCCAAATATTACTAAAAATATTGCAGCAGGCCATAAATTATCAATTAGAATATGATGCCTAATTGGTTTAGTATATACATTCTAAAAACTGCTACATACAAAAAAAAATTATTTGAACCTTGTGTCGCAAATATGTTTAGAGGGGTATCTTGGTTCTTAGTAGATCACACTGTAATATAGGTATTACCAATATATTAACTGTATTTTATATACCAGAAATCTCAGCAAATCTTTGAGGTTAACCAAGATCTCATATAAGTAAAACACAAGAGTTTTTTGAAAAGTAGGTCAGTGTTAAGAAAATAAAAGTATTGAATAAAACTACTAATTTTTCTTCAAAGATTAAACTTCCATTAACTGTCTGAAAATTTACTAGTATTTAAGAAAACAACAGACAATAATGTCATCTTTTCTTTCTTGACAAAAATGAAATCGTTGATTTGCATATTTATAATGTAGGTATTTTGTTTATTATATTTTGTTTCAATTGTGAAGCAATATTTATTAAACAGAAAATTCAATAAATCTTATTTAATACATCCACATTCTTCAAGGGAAGTCATTACAGTATACTTTACTTTAGAAATTATAATTAAAAAGTGAATGTGTATTAGATGTTTTATTCTTTAATATTCCAAAAATATAAATCTTACTGTACAGCGAAAACTGTGCTGTGTGATGTCGTGGCAAATGGGCTGAAGTTGTGCTGACTTACCCATGCATTCTTATGACAGATTGCATGGTAAAAGTGGTGGAAAATCAGCATAATATGCCTTACTGTCACTGCACAGCATAGCGCAGCTTTCAGTGTGTAGTCGGCTTTATAATAAAATGTGTTAGCACAAAAACATGTTGATTTTACTAACTTTTGTATTTAAGGAAAATTTTTCACTTTCATATTTTGTCAACAATTCATAGACCACATGCGAGGTTTAGATGTATATTCACAAATTATATATTACTAATATGGAGGTCTGTCAAGGAAAATCGTTGAATTGATGTAACGGTATAGTCTACTTACCTGGTATTTATAATAGTTTTGATTAGTCTTTCATCTTAACAAATAGACCAAGGTAAAAAGTATGTTATTTACAATGAAGCAAAACTAAAGGCAAATTGTGGGTCACTTGTGGTTAACAGTGGTTATTTTTATTAACATTATTTACCCTCATCGTTGTCTTTTTATAATAGAAAGTGATTAATGTAAGTCAAACAAGATTATAATAATTTTATTTTAACGTTAGATTTTTTGGAAATGTATCATATTTTTAATTTTACTTAAAACAGGATCAATATTAAGTAAATTTCATTGAAATACGTTAATTAGTTAATAAAATCTGGTAGCCTCTTGACATTAGATTATTTTTTATATTATTTTTACATAATGTTAAAATTATTAGTAAGTATGAGTTAGTATTTATAAAAATCAAAAATCACTTGGTCGTGACTATTTACAATTTATTAGAGTTAATTCTTTCACATTCTCTATTATTTTTTATTATTGTATTGGTATTTCCACTGTATACTTAAGTACATTGTGAACACACAATGTATTTAATTAATGCTGAATGATTCGAGGATATATAATAAGTTTTGAACAAAGAATCTTGTGAAGAATCTTTTTACAAAACAAAACAGTTTCATAAATAAGAAATTTATTGGATATCACAGAATATACTGAAAAAAGAAAAATTCTTTTCAATTTTTCTAGTAACTGAAACTTTGATATCACTTGAACTACATATTGCCTGTTTTGCAGAAACTACAAGAGTATTTAAATGTGTCCAAATTAGCCTACTACATACAGCTTTAATCATATAAGGTGAATAATAAATAATAGTCAGTGAAATTTAAAGTGTCAGGGTGAAAATTTAAAGTGCCATGATGAAAATTTAAAGTGTGATGGTAAAATTTATAGTGCTATGATTTTTGGGTTTCTTATGACCTACTTTACTTATGTACTTGATTGCCGCCAATTACAGACTTACATTAGCCTTAGATAGGAAACTTTGACAGTCCCTTCTATTCTCTAGATAGGCTCTGTGGGAATGATCCTGGTATCAGAACCCCTGATCCGTCATGATGTTGATTTTCATTCTTGATGCTGGTTCTAAGGCCACTACGAATGGAACCACTCCTTAGATATTGGTGGCTCATAGTGGCATCTGTAACTGGTCACCATTCTTCACTGTCTACTCTTCAGTGGTGGCTCACTGCAAAAACTTTGATTATTGGTGAGACATAACCTACAATGCAAAGGTCATGTCATATATTTAAATGTCATTGTCACTTTATGTCTACTGGCTCATGTGCCTACTGCCCTCCAGGTGCTATCAATGTATTTCTAATACCTCACTAGGCCGTTTAACTAATATTGTGTGAATCAACTATTTCCTCAGCTTTATGCCCCAGTTGGCAATGATTTAAACTTAACCCTTTCATGCATAATTTTTGAAAAAACAAAATTTTTTTAAATAAAATTCAAATTCTGTCGAAACACATTATTTATATTATAGGAATAACAGTTTAAATGCAAATTCAACTCCAATTTTTTCAAAATTTACAAAAATACAAATGTCCACTACAGTGGACATCATGCAACAAACGATAATACCAATAAGTGCGAATCAATCATTATTGTGTAAATAATCAACATTTATTTGTTATGTAAACATTACAGCTATATTTTGCATCTACCATATATTTATTTTACATTATCACGGGTGTGAAAAAATTCAAAACAATCTGGGCAAAGATATTCGTTACATTTTTTGCAAATATATTTTGTTTTCCTCTTGCAAGCTGACGATTTACACCTATTTGCGTTTTTGATTTCAGTGAGACGTGGCCAGTGACCCAAAGTATTGTTGAATCTGGTTTCTTGAGATACATGTTCTACCTTTCTTTTCTTTAGTATTGGAGGAGGAGTTATTGATTTTGGCCTACCTACGCGATTGCCTCTAGTTGTGCCCTTTATAATTAGCGATTTGGCAATAGTTCCCTTGAACTGGAGAAAATCTTTTTCAGTGTGGCCAGCCATTCTGTAAATTACATACGCATTTATACATGCAACGTCTAAAAAGTGAAAAAAACCTTTTATATAACATCTTTTATTCTTGCGTCTTATCGGGTACATTGTTAGATACTGGTCGTGCAAGTCTACGCCCCCCATATTAGTATTATACAGTTTGACAGAGAAAGGTCTATCAATTTCTATCATTTTTTTTTCAGATCGGCTAAATCTTTTAGCCTTATCCTGGGGATGTTTTCCTGCGCAAGTGGATGCCACAAGCATTGGTGCTCGGTCAAACCATTTCGTAACTGTTACATCATTTTTAGTTGCCACGTATGCAGTTCCCCGTGGTTGTTTGCTCATAACTTTATCCGTTGGCAAAACATCCTTTGCACCTCGGAGCCTGTTACTTCTCATAGTTCCTGTTCCATAAATACCTCGTTTTCTAAGTTCTTTTAGAAGATCTATCGAGCAAAATAAGTTGTCAAAAAAAACCTTGTGGTTTTTATTTTCAATATCATTGCATAATCTTGACACAACATCGCCACATGCACCTAGCTTACTAACTTCAGCTCTATGTTTAGCTCCTTGGTAGATTTCAAACCTGTACAAGTAGCCGCTAATACCCGCACGAACCCAATTTTTTATACCCCATTTTTTGGGCTTCTTTGGAAGATACTGTTTTATGCTAATGCGGCTTTTCATTGGTATCACTTGTTCATCTACTGACTGATACTCTTCAGGATCCATAGCTTTTAAAAAATTTTCCTGTAATTTGTCAAGAAATGGACGTAATTTCCACAATTTATCATTCTCTCGCTTTTTTTTTTTTTTATTCACAGCAGTGCTCGTTTCCGCTCTTCGATTTTGACCAGGAACTGGATTTTCTACGAAATGCAAATATCTCAGAATTGCTTCATATCGATTCACAGACATTGCATTGGCAATAAGATCCATTCTGAGGCCTTCTTCACTTGACCAATAAAATCTAATTCTTGGATATCTTATGTATGACATAACAAAAGTTATTCCAATAAAAGTATATATATCCATTTTACTGATTCCCAAATTGTCTTTTCCTTTCTGATGCGCGTATAGATTTGATTGATATGCTATTTCATCTATCATATTTTCATCAACCAGTGATAAAAATATCTCCAATGGAGATTCAGCATTTATGTTTACCTTATGTAATCCTTGAAACATAGGTAAAGTACCTGGACGTATGTGGCAGTCTACAGCATTCCATTTATCTAACTTATTTCTCAGTTCGGCCAAAGGTATGTTGTCATCACTATCATAATCTGAAGAGTCCTCATTTCTTTCTTCCTCAATTGGAACTACGAAATCTTCTTCATCTGATGAATTACNAAATTTTATACCAAAGACCCCTATTAATTTTCATCGGAGAACCGCCCCTTGAATTTTTTCGGTGTTATTTAAATACACCCTGTATAAATAGTTCCATAATTTGATTATTAATTGAGAACATAAGTTCTAAGAATTGCTAAAAAAAGAAAAGTAATAAACATGAATTATTTGAAATGTGGGTTGATAGTATCCCCAAGAACATACATATTCCAGGAAATGACTTGTTTTGTAATATTTGTGAATGAATAATAAAATCTAAACAAAAACTAAAGTAACAAGACATTTGAGTAACCAAAGCCGAAGACTATATTATTTTCCTATTTTACAAAACAGTTTCGTAAAAATAACATTCTGTTAAATAAACTGGTTAAAGAACCCTCCATTACAAATGTTTTTATGGGCTTTCAGTAACAAATCTTTATACAGAAAAACTAGAATAGCAGTGTGATAAGTTTAAACATAGACAGGAGGGCACTAAAACTTTCTTTGAACTTTAAAATTTGTTGAGTGTTTTCACTATTGTTAACTTTTATGTTTAACTATTATTATATGTTATTACTATTATTATATTATATNTTATTTTTCAATTTCCCTCGAGAAGTTGATGATAATGCATGATGATGTCCACTACAGTGGACATCATGCAACAAACGATAATATACCAATAAGTGCGAATCGATCATTATTGTGCAAAAAAATCAACGTTTATTTGTTATGTCAACATTACAGCTATATTTTGCATCTACCATATATTTATTTTACATTATCATTCCATTTATCTAACTTATTTATCAGTTCGGCAAAAGGTATGTTGTCATCACTATCATAATCCGAAGAGTCCTCATTTCTTTCTTCCTCAATTGGAACTACGAAATCTTCTTCATCTGATGAATTACCAGTATTAGCATCTACAGGATATGTATCATTCAATTCAGAATAAAGAATTTCACCATGGTCTTCCACATTTTCTAGATCTTCTAAAATTACATCATCCTCAAATAATACGTGCTATAGGAAGTAAAACAGAATAAAATTGTAAAAATAAACAAATTACATTGATGAAAGTACCTTCACTGGTGGTAGACCATAGAAGCTTCTACTGCTAATACATTTGAAAATATCATCCATCTCTGCTAACTTCTTTGGCTGTCTCAAAATAGATATGAAATTTGACCCTACAGTAAGCCAAATTATGTTAATAATTCATAATTATTTCTTTAAATACTTCCAATTGCTACCTATTCATAATTATTCCCAAAAGTTTTGTAAAAATATATAAACTTTGAAACACAAATAAAGCAAAATGTTATTTTTCAGTTTCCCTCTAGAAGTTGATGACAATGCATGATGTCCACCACAGTGGACAGGTAGAAATAAAGAAAAATATAATATAAAACGAAAACTTTTAGGAATCCTTTATTATTAGGCGTTTACTGCATGCATTAAACCATATTTAACATATTTTTTACCTTTTCTAAATTGAATACTAAAAAAGTTTCACAGCTCCAAAGTATGATAAACACTACCCACTTGTTGACACTGCCAATTTTCATGGACTAAAACTTTGTAGGACACTAAAACTAACTCAAGCTATTATTTGGCAGATGGCGCCAGTATAACATTTAATATTATGTCCACTAGATTGGACTTTATGCATTTCAAGTTACTAGATAACTAAATTGTAATTAATTAGAAAATAATTAATGTCCATTCTAGTGGACACTATGCATGAAAGGGTTAAAATGTCTTGTTGTATCNTCAACTATTTCCTCAGCTTTATGCCCCAGTTGGCAATGATTTAAACTTAAAATGTCGTGTTGTATCATCACACTGTTTTGCCGATAAGACTACACTCTGAGGTATCAGTTTATATTGAACACTTATGAACGTATTATTAGCAATGACAGCAGCAACAGAAATTTTGCTAAAGAAAAAAATATACGAGCTAAAGGATGGCTGCAAAAAAGAAATAACAATGTCTCATTATAAAACCAATGGAAAAGACTTTTCGTCAAATTGCTTGAAAATATGGGATCAAGTAGATTATATGATGTAGATCAAAAGTCCCCATAGGCCCGACTTCGGAGATACGTGAGCTGAAAGTCACTCAATATAGCCAAATTTTGAAACAACAAGAATTGCAACATTTTTTAGAGATCTTGCGCGTCGAAGTTAGTCGCGCGTTCAGCGTAATTATGAAAATCAGAACAATTTAACAAATAAAAAATTCGAAATACATACTACATATATCCGATTTCTAAAGCGAATATCGCCGATCTTTTTACTTATTGTGCTCCTGTTTCAGTACTGGGAGGATATAGGTATATTAGCAGAAAAGATCTTTGCTTTTTCTGCAAACTGTGAAATTATCAAAGCGATAACTTTTTAAGTGTAATGTTTCAATATCCAAGTAGACAAACGGTAAGCATAATCATATCAACGGTCAGACTTTGATGATACGATTCGCCCCCGAGAACAGTGGATTTGAGGCTATTGCCCTAGAAGATTATGTAGAGACACGCGACTCCATTTGAGTATTGGTTTGTATAATCCTACACCACAGGAATCAAAAGTGACCTATATGACTGCACAAACTTTCAATGACAGTTGCTCCTGATAGCTATATTAGACATTCAAGGTCTTTATTTTTCAAATGCAGCTAACAACGATGCCAGAATTCTCCTGAATGAGTTTAGTAGAGATGTTAATGGAGTGCGAGACTGGTTTCGATAACAAGATAATATATGTATTGTAGATCGTGAATATCGAGAGACTATTCCCACTTTACAGAGAATTGGTTTGAATACCAAAAGCCATCATTACTACAGCCAAATCAGACTCAATTCTCAACTGAGGAGGCAAATAAGTCAAGACTAATAACCACAACAAGATGGGCAGTAGAGGCTCGAAACGGATATCTGCAAAGTATTTTCAAGGTTTTTTCTTACACAGTATCAACATCACATATCCCGAATTTGAATGATTTTTTTCGAATTGCCGGAGCTATAATAAATAAATATCTCGGAATCATCACGATGGCAGACACAGATGAAAATCTAGCTGATAAAATAGAATAGCTGATGCAAGCGCAAGAAGTTAACATTGTTCAGGCAAAAGTAGAAAAGAGAACCTAGGGCGCCTAAGAGCGAAGAGAATGGCCTGATTGACACCTGGCCATATTTCACTATTCCCAGTACTTGCAGAAGATTATTTTCGGAATCTAACGTTTGGAACTTACCAAGTAAATCTGGCACCATCTTATGTACAGGATGACTCCCTAAGAATTGGTCATGATGAGGAAGAAGATAAAGAACGCACTTTTTACATGGATCAAAATACAAACGAACCAGATTTCATGAGGATTTTCTCCATTCAAAAATGCCATGGTTCATCAACTATGTATCTCATTTACTGAAGAGTATGTAAACCATCCTTTTGCTGTACAGCAAGAAATAAACGCTCTCTCAACGGTACTAATAAAGAATTTTATTGAAAACTGGTGTACAGAAAACTTTTGTATGGAAAGACGTGTTAACAGGGTGAATGTTCGTTGGAGAGTGCCCTGTGTTGAAGTCGGTCGTAGGTAGCTTGGTAGTCGGTGGTAGAAGTCCCTGGTCCTGGCGCCACTCTACAGGGGTCGGCTTCCGGGAACCCCGTGGTGCGTCCGGCGACGTTCTTGACGTTGTACTTTCAAATATGGGTCACTTGCAAACATGTGTACCCACAAGATAAACCCATTCTTGGTTACTTATGTACCTATAAACAAGGAGCAAGGACTTTAAGAACATGCGCCCATGTATTGGTTGCTATATGGTAAGTACTTGGGTATGCAAGACATGAAGATAATGTTAAATATCCTTCACTCCGAGATCAAATGAGTATACTCGATTCATCAAAATCAAAACATTGAGACAATAGATTCTTTTTATGGCAATTGTTGATGGAAGTATTCCAAATAATTCTCAGAGAATCAGTTTAGCTTTGTTGAGAGTGAGGATTTTTTATTATACCCATACATACACATTTACGCATACGCACACACACACCCGCACACACACATATTCACATACAACACACACACGTGGGGTCAAGCATCTGCCATGTCCACGCCATTGACCTTGGGTAACGCTAAGTCCAGATTTGGCTATATTACCTGACTTTCAGCTCACGTATCTCCGAAACCGTGCATAGGTGGAGGTCGGGCTCATGGGGGCTTTTGATCTACATCATATCATCTACTTAATCCCACATTTTCAAACAATTTAACGAAAAGTCTTTTTCCATTAGTTTTGTGCGGGGTCTTTTGTCTATTCTAAACTACATAGTTTAAAATTAAACACACACAGTAAAAACCTACACGATACACTAATAAAAAAATCAACAAAAAATATAGTGAGCCCATCGTGAAACGTGTCGAAAATCAAGCCTCGACAGATGTTTAAACTGACTATCGAGCATGACTGTTTTCAAATTATCTGTTTGGCATGGTGATTAGAATTGCTGTGATATGAATGGACAAAAAATATGATAGTCCATGGGAGCTTTACACTCCCCATTGTCCAGTAAATAGCTAAGATCATTCATCAGTAGAGTCAGTAGGCATAGACTGGTTTCGAACTTATTTGTTCTCGTCAGCATGCATAGATAAGACGACTAATAAATTATTTAGCTATTTGTCAGTCGTCTCACCTATGGCATGCTGATGAGGACTGATAAATTTGAAATTTGTCTATGTCTGGTGACTTTTCTGATGAATGATCTTGGCTATGTACTAGATAATGGGGGTGTGATTCAATGCCAGCTGGGGCGTATAGTCCATGAAGTAGTCGTTTTCCACAATTTCATTAGTCAAAAATGCTAAAGTTTCACTAAGGCCGCTCGAGATGTTATCACTGGTCTTATAGCATCAGTGTAGCTGTGCGCATGTAGACCTGCACAGTACAGTGGTAGAAATGAAGTAGAAGGTATAAAAAAGAGATTGGTTGTTACAAGAAGGAAAGAACATGAAAGAACCTACGACTCAATCAGCCTAAGAACTTGGCCCTCGCTCAACATACTTCAGATGATGGACGTAAATACATAAATTTTGAAGACACTAAGGGATTTGTGTGAGGATCATAGTTTTACAATCTGGAGAAGTGAGCATTGGAAATCGAATTACATTTAAATAATATTAAATCGTGATTAAGGCTTTTGAATGAGCAGAACCTCTTCTAGAGAACACGGAATGGCGTGAGGGGGAATGTCTCGTATACCACAGCACAAACCAGAAACACACTGACAATTCTAGAGGTAAACGTGAAACCACATCCACCACCCTATTATGAAGGTGTGAAATAAGTAGGGCCCGAAAAACCATTGTATTTGAAGTAATTCTTTTTCATTTTTCAAGTAACTTCGTACATATTTGAAATCTACAACAACCTTTAAAATATCTTCTACTAATTCAAAATGATGAAACGCAACAGATAAAATATTTTGAATGCCAACAATTAAACTTACAAAATATTACAAAAACTCTATAAATAGATATATTAAAAAAAAAACGATCGATAAGTTTGAGACAAGGGGAAACCACAGGAGCAATTTAGTGTACAAGTTTGAGTAATACTTGAGTAAATCTTTGGTATATGTATCTTTGTGTGTCTCTTTCTACTATTTGAGTACTTAATACTTAAGTAACTAATTATGAAAGTGTGTAATTTAGTGTACAACGTTGGGATATGCTGCTTGTAACACGCATTATTTTGCATGTCTGTATAAACTCCTGCAAATTGTAGACCTTATATGTGTTTAAATAAATAAATGAATACTTACAGGTTCGGAAAGTACCGATGGTACATCTGCCCTTACGTGAGAGCGATAAAGTAAGACATTGAAATCCGTGCGATAGAGAAAGATGGCTATAATGAAGGCGTCTAATAGTCACCGCCCATTTCGCCCTTCCACAAATAAGATCCACTTCTTATTTGTGGAAGGGCGAAATGGGCGATGACTATTAGACGCTTTCATTATAGCCATCTTTCTCTATCACACGGATTTCTATGACTTACTTTATGGCTCTCAAGTAACGGCAGATGGACCATCGGTACTTTCCGAACCTGTATACAGGGTGTATCTAAATAACACCGAAAAAATTCAAGGGGCGATTCTCCGATGAAAATTAATAGGGGTCTTTGGTATAAAATTTTTTGAAAAAACCCTCCCCTGAAAAGTTACGCCCCTCCTAAAATTACAAAAAAAAATTGTTTTTCTTTTTTATCTTCCACGTACATCAAGCTAAAGAAACCAAACTTGGTGAACATTATCTGTCAATAAAACTACACTTTTTGAAATTTTTTCAACCCTGAACTATTTTTGTAAGGGGTTGAAATAATCAACCCCTATGACATTTTTTCTTATAATTTTTTTTTCGATAAAATTTTTTCCTTTTAAAAAATATGTCTAAAAAACCCCATTCATTTACTAACTTTTTGATCTCTTCAAGTTTCTTCGAAAAGTTAAGGATTT
>NW_019416854.1:386920-437111 GCF_000390285.2 Anoplophora glabripennis
ATCTTCTTAATATTTAGAACTGTTAAGTTGGACAAAAGACACTTCAAATTTCGGTGAGTGAGTAATACCTATGTTATTTTTAGAGCTGTTTTAGAATTTTTCTTTTTCGGGTTTTATGGTAATTGTGGCAGGAACAATTTTTTAGAATTATTGTAAATGTATTTTTTTTTAAATCATTTTAATACCTTAACGAATTTTCTTAAGAACATTGTTTGTATTTTAGAGCCCTGAGGATGGTGTAAAATAACACCGAAACGTTGGCAATGATTTAAAATATAGTGTTCTTTTATTTATTGATCTTTATCCCACTAAAACCTTGACTTGGATAACTAACTAAGCAAGATCGCTAAACAGTGGAAACGTAATTGTCAATAATAGTTAACACAAATATATCATATTTTTGTTATGACTTGTAAAATATAGTAATACGGTTAAAAATAACAATAAAATACGTATACAGATTTCATTCTCAAAATGAATCTATAATTTGAGAGACACTTAAATATATCTAGCTTAAAATATTAATCTCTTTGCAAATATATAGTTGATGGTATAAAATTTTTAAATATTATTTTAGTTGAATAAGTCAACTCTTTACAGTTTACACTAAGATAATAGATTCTCAAAGAGATCAAACGGAATGAAGAACTATTACAAATATGCTGATGACAATAGATTAAGTACGGATAAGCTCCTCACACACGCATTTACAATAAAAGAAGAATGGAGAAGAAATGGGAAAAGAAACCACAAAAAATTTAATTGTATTTTTTATACAAACATATTTCAGAAAATTGATAATAAAAGAGATATATTCTATCAAATTGAAATGGATTTTTAACGATACAATAAGAGTCCTTCGACATATCTTTTCAATGTTTTAAATCGAGGACTAGGACGTCTGGACTAATTTAAGGAATATTATTTAAATCTCACATGTGTAACGAATAGTTTAGACTCGGAACTATTCTCAATTGTTTTATTTTTTCCCATTATAACAACATGTGGGATTTGAATAGTATTGTCTAAAGTAGTGTTCAGATGAACTAAGTTTGGGTACATCTTGAATATTATTTTTTCTTTCAATTGGCAATATACTAAAAACTAAAAATCTTTCTTTTATTATAATAATAGGTGCGATAATATACATTTTTATTTCAATTAGTTATTTTTAATAAAAGAATATCCACATTTTATCTTTGAAATGGACGTCTATTTTGCAGCCAAACAAATGAAATTATTTTAAAACCTTGCTGTGACAACAAAATAAAATTCCCGAAAATTTTCTCTTTCTCCACGAAAGTACATTGCAATTTTCTGACATGGAAAATTATATTGTCTGATTTAAATGGCTTTTTATTGCAAAACTCAATAAACTGTTTCTATACACTTTCATTAGATTTTTTGTTCTTGATTATTATATTATATTATATTATTACTATTATTATATATACAGGGTGTTCGCAAATTTCCCCGACAATGTTTGACTGCATATTCACGACGATGAATAAATACCATCTACGAAAAAAAAGTTAGATAAAAAATTTTTGGTTTTTGATTTACAAGCCTTCAAAGTTGTCAAAAATAAAACTAGTTTAATTAATAACTTCATAACCCTTTTAACGATCGCGTTAAAATTTGGCACATTTATTTGGACTATTATGGCGTATGACTTCTTAAAGCTTTAGTCAAATCGAAATACTGGGTGATAGTTTTCTCCAGTTACCTCTCGCTTTTGGCGGTCACAACTTTTACAGTGGTTGTATTTTTTTAAAACGGGCAGCAACATGGAAAAGGTCATTTTATTTAAAAAAAATTGCATGATTGTGTGGAGTAATGAGAATCCTAAATAAACACGACAATAATGACATTACCTGATAGCCACAGCAATCAACATCTTGTTTTCATCACCTACTGATCTCAAAGTTTTAAATCCGTGACACTGCTATGCAATCCGAAACTCACAGACCTGCAAATATGCTATTTTTCTCAAGAATGGCTTTCTGTAGGCGATTTTCTCAAGGGACAATATTTATTTAAAATAAAACATTTTCAATGTAGCTGCCTCTTTTAAAAAAATACGACCTCTAAAAGTTTTGACCGCTAAAAGGGAGACGTAACTGGAGAAAACTATCACCTAGTATATAGATTTGACTAAAGCTTTAAGAAATAATAAGCCACAATAGTCCAACTAAATGTGCCAAATTTTAACGCCATCGGTAAAAGGGTTAGGAAGTTATTAATTAAATTAGTTTTATTTTTAACAATTTTGAAGGCCTGTAACTCAAAAACTAAAAAGTTTTTATTTAACTTTTTTTCGTAAATCGTATTTATTTATTGTCGTGAATATGCAGTCAAATGTTGTTGGTGAAATTTGCGGACACCTTGTATATTATTACTATTATTATATATATTATTGTGTTACATATTACCTGCGAACATATTCATATTTACATTAGCAGACTATTCGGTTTTATTATGAACCATGCTTCCCTTAACTCTAATAATGAAATATGCTAAAATATTATGTTGCAAATAATCTATCCTATTAAAAAAATAGCAGGTTTATATAAAGATGGGTATAAATTAACTGAACCGAACATCCAGTGGAATACTGCTTTAAATTATTGAGATTTTTGCATTTACATGACATCAAAGTAAATTCAATGTTCTTGTTACCTAATTTATTGGATACCTATTTTTCAAGATGGAGATCTCGGTTGTCTTAAGAGGGTAGGATAAGGTCAGTCAAATTAGTGTAAAATTTCAAAATTTGATGACTAATAATGTGCTGAAATAAATTTGTATTATCTTTTTTCACTCTCAATTTATTGTATGGCTGGAGTGCCTATCAAAACAGAGAAAGGACATTCAACTTTTGATCGTATTTCTGATTGTGATTGTCATTTGCTTTTTTTTTGGTATCAAAATATCAAATTTAACAAACTACTTCGAAAATACAAATTTCAAAATCAAACAGTGTTTAGAGAACTAAAAAGCATTGCATTTTAACATCTCCAAAAACACTTTTTGTAAGTCGATAATTTAGTATTTCAATAAAATGTAAACGTAATGTCATCATAAGTAGAAAATTAAGCTGAACTGAAGAAATATTAAAATTTTTTAAGTTTTTCATCGATATCAAAATGAAAAGAGGAATGAGTCAAATTTATCTTCGTCATGTTATGTTGTCAAAATTGACTGATCTTGCATCTGTTAAGACAACAGAGATCTTCACTGAATAGCTCGAAAAATTGGGATCTGATGCATGAATTTGCAGAGACTTATTTAAGAAGTGGATAAAAATACGTAATATACAGGGTGTTTGGAAAAGTTGGTACAAAATTAAGGAGGTGAAAGTAGAGCCAAAGTAGTAGTAAAGTAGTAAAAAAAGCACTGTTACTGAGATATGGCCCTCCAAAAGTGCTATCATTTGGATATTTTTTTAAATAACTTTTTCTCTGATTAAAATAATGGAATGAAAATTGTACGTAATAATCATACCATAAGGGTCTTTAACTATCATAAGTTTCATCAAAATCGGTTATAAAAAATAAGGATAGTTTTCTAACTACCCTTATCAGAAATTTTTTGAATTTTTTTTATTCCCCTGAATTATGAAGCAAATATTATTTTTTTAATGAAATAGACTTTTTTTGAAGAAAAAATGTCCCTACTTTTTTTTTTAATTCTGCGTAGTTTAGTCAGAAATAATTATTTTTTAAATAATGTAGGTATGGCTCAAAACTAACTTTTTTTAAACATTTTACATAGTAAGGCACCTTTAATGGTGAGTTTCGTTGTAATGATACTAATGATTGTCACTTTCGCGTTCATTTAAATTCTTACGGTTCTTAGTTGTGATCTTTGTGCTTGACTTTGCACTTCATTCGGTTTATTTTCAACCATGAACCATCATGCTTTTACTAACCGTGAATATGCTGATATGCATTTGATTTATGGTTTCTGTAATGGTAATAGTCTGGCGGCTCAAAAAGAGTAGGCAACGTTTCCCTGATAGAAGACAACCTTCTGCAAAATTGTTTGGAAAAATTAATGCAAGAACGATGGAATCAGGAGCCCTAACTCCAAGGTATCGTGAATTTGGCCGTCCAAGGAGGCGTAGGCATGATTTAGACGAAGTAATTTTAGGATTTTTTAACGTAATCCTACTGCGAGTGTAAGAAGAGCGTCTGCTCATGATGATTCATGGTTGTAAAAAAATCGAGTGAAATGCAAAGTCAAACGCAAAGATCACAACTAAGAAGATAAAGAAACATAAGAACTTAAATGATAGCACACGAAAGTGACAATTATTAGTATCATTACAACGAAACTGTCACCATGAAAGATGCCTACTATGTGAAAATGTTAAAAAAAGTTACTGTTCTAGCCATGCATTATTTAAAAAATTTTTTTTTCTGACTAAACCACGCAGAATTCGAAAAAAAAAGTAGGGACATTTTTTCTTCAAAAAAGTCTAATTCATTAAAAATAATATTATTTGTTTGATAGTATAAAGGAATAAAAAAAATTTGAAAAATTTCTCTTAAGGGTAGTTAGAAAACTATCCTTATTTATAACCGATTTTGATGAAAATTATGATAGTTAAAGACCCTTATGGTATGATTATTACCTACAATTTTCCTTCCATTATCTTAATCAGAAAGTTATTTTAAAAAATGATAAGACTCCTTTGGAGGGCCATATCTCAGTAACGGTGCTCTGGAGGACCAATGTTTATAGCAACTTCTTTTACTATTTTTGGCTCTACTTTCACCTCCTTAAATTTTGTATCAACTTTTCCAAACACTGTATTAAATGAATTGCATTCCCATTGAAATGAAATATGATAGTATTATGTACAACTTTTAATTAGTTAATTTTTCCAGTGCCTGTGCATCTGAGAGAAGTAATTCTTAAACTGCTAAGAAGAGTGAAAAGATCTGTAAAGAATGATAAATGGGAAAAAACTTTAGTTACTGTTTGTCACAACTTTAGTTCTCAAGATGCATGGGAGATTGAACGTTTTGGGTTCAAAAAAGCAAAGCTTTCCTCAAAAATAAGAGTCGTAAAGGTAAGTTCTATTCATACAAATATGAATTTAGAATATACAAGGTATGCCATTTAACATTCCCACTAAGTTTTCATTAGTACCTAAATAATAGATCGTGTTAAACTTTACTAGCCAATAGTGAAGGATAATAAAGACTTCCATTTAACATGAAAATATTTGTTTTATCTTCATATTTGGTAGATAGCGTTTTTGTGCATAGAAATCTTATAACCTCAAAAAAAGTTGGGTGTTCTTTATAGAAATTGAAATTTTTTCTTTATTCCCTTACACCATAAAATTAACCATTGTCAGATATAGGCAATTTTGTTTATTGTTTATTGAAGTATAGTGCTGTATAATTTTCTTTATATAAGTATTTTCAGAGATTTTAGGAAGGAGGAAACCGCAGAAGTAAATTAGTGTACAAGGTTATGTAATATTTGAGTAATAATACTTCAGTAATATTTGGGTATAAAAACAATTATTCACATTTCATGTAGAGCAAAACATTATGTTTCACTGGCTGATAATAATTTTGTTGTAATATTTCACAACTTTTTATTCAACATAGACGTAACAATTTGTCATTATTCATTGTAAACGAATCATTGATATTGACGATGCCAAGATTTAGGGATTCTTATTTGATAGTACCAGTCATGCAATATTGGTTGCCTAAGCTTGGCGGTCACGTTGCTTGTTTTCATTTATATCTGTACTATTTCTTTTAAAATAATAGATCTTGACACGTTACTTATGTAATTATTTTTCTAGGAACTTCTTGAGATGCAGTTTGACTATCATGTTAAGTTTAAGAATGATGTGAATAAATTAACTGCAGAAGAGTTAAGATCTCATCCTTTAGGTAGAGATAAAGCAGGTCATGCGTACTGGTTTCAGAGTGATGACAATTATCAAGTCAGAGTATACAAGGAAGATTTAGATGAGGAAACATGGACATTAATAGCCAGGTAAGTAGTATGTATAATAATTAACAATCAAGAAAGTAATGTGCTAGATGTATGTTGAATATTGTAAATATAAATATCATTTTTGTAGTGGTATGTAAAAAAAATAACATGCCTCGAAATTTTTATGTTTTTAAAACAAATATGTTTATTTCAAAAGAGATAGTGAATAACTGCAATTTTTGAAAAAAATATTTATAAATCATTTTAGTTATCAAATATTTTTTTAGGGACCGAGACAGCTTAGTTTCTTTAATAGATAAACTGACTGATGGTGATTCCAAGTCCAGTTCAGATTCAGCAGTAAATGAAGATAGTAATAGTTTATCTGATAAACCAGTTATTGACACTGGTCAGATTGATTTGGACACTAAACCCATCTCAGAAGAAGACAAAAAGAAAGTGAAAGATGGAGATGAAGCACCAGGGCCTAAAGAGGAAGATAGTAAGATAGAAGATAAGGAAGACTTGTCGGAGAAAGAATCTACAAATGAAGAAACATCCGTCAATGAAGAGGAGAAAAACTCAAAACCGTTATTGAGAATAAAAAATTTGAGTGAGTTAATAAGTGGGAGTTTAAAAAGGTCTAAACCTGATTGTGATAGTGAAGAATCCCAAGAAAAGGTTTTAAAAATTAAATTTAAAAAATTAAATGAAGAGCCTATAGTTGGCGAGGAGATAGAAGAACCCGTTATGAAAGTGCAAGGTGAAGGTTCTGGTGAAGAAAATGAAGGAATCCATATAAAAAAACAAAATTATGGAAATGACACAACAGAAAATAATTCTTTAGAAGGAAATCCAATAATAGGTGAGACAATTGAAGAAAGTGTACTTTATTTTTATGGTGAAGGCTACGGATTTGAATGTCTCACAGGAAACGAAGAAAAAGGAGCCTCAAATGAAACACATTCTAATTCGGAAGTTAGTGCTGATGATAAGTGTAAGCAAAATTCCTCTGTTACCAGCAGTATTAAAGATAATTTAAGTGACTTTAAGGACAATAACGTTAAAACAAAAGAAGTTCCTCTCATTAAATTAGGTACTATAATCGATACTAAGACTGATAATGTTAATAGATTACCTTCTGGGTCATCAAAGAAATCAAGATGGGATGTGGAGACCTTACAAGATACTCAATCTAATACAAAATTTGAAAGTTCCCAAGTAAAAACTGGGAAAGTTAAAGATTTAGTAAGCAAATTTGAACAGGTAGGTACTCCTACACAAGAAAATACTGCTGACAATGTAACGCCACCTTCTACGCCAAAAAAGCCAACATTTTTTTTTGGATCAGGTTCCTTCAAGTGTAATTCTGTATCACCATCTCTTACCGTTGGTTTTGGACAATATTCACCAGATAAGCATATTGACGGTGCTACAAGTAAAATTTGTGAAAAAACTGCTGATAAAGAGGACGATAAGTTAAAGGCAGACAGTAAAAGCGAACTTCCTTGTGAGTCCTTAAAAAAATCCGAAAGTGACAAGCAAAAGCAGTGCGAACATTCCATTAGTAAAAATGAATTTAATGAACAAAATAATCAAACATTGCGTAATGACGAAACAACAGAAAATGCCGATAAAAAACATGATACCAATAATCTAAATGAAGATGAAATAAGGTCCGATAATGATAAAAATGAAAAACCTGTGGAGGATTCTTGTAAGAAGGATATGACAGTGATTGAGAGAAAAATCTTGAAAAAATCTGAGGATATTTTAAAAATATCTGAAAAGCAGCAAGAGCAGAATCTTGAAATAGGAAATGGCCAAACGGAAAATCATACTATTGAAGCAGATAAAAGGCACGATGAGAATGAAGAAAAAGATCTTGATGAACGAGTTCCGGTGGTTGAACCTAAGTGTATTAAAAAAACAGCATATATTTGTGGTGACAACACAACTGACAATAGATCGGAAGATGGTAAAGAGGAAACCTCGTCGAATTCCGACCTTAAATTAATTTCAGCAGATAAAAAACAACCAGATTATATTGAGAAGCAGAATCACGACAGTGCTGAACAGAAAAGGCAAGCAGATAATTTAGTAGAAAAAAGTCAAGAGCAAATCGATAATAAAAATCAATCTGCTAATAAAACTGAGAATACTGAAAATTTAGAATCTACTAAATCAAACCAAAATATAATAGAAAAAAGAGTAATAAATAAGGAAGAAAAAACTGATGGAACCAGTACTGAAAAAGTCATTGAGGATATAGAGAAAAATAAAAATCTTTGCGATTCACATGATTCAACAAAAAATCCCCTTAAAATCGGCGATTGCAATAAGCAACAGCAAAAACCACAAATATCTCTTAGGTCTATTAGAAGCAAAAAAGTTATTGGTTCAAATAACGCCGACAAGGATCGAACAGTGCTTGTTTCCACGATTCACTCGAATCCGGTAGAAACCGAGACAGTATATTTTAATGCTCGAAGAGGTAGATCAAGGAAGCAAATTCAGGAAAGTCCCTCCGACATCGGTCCTAGTGCAGTAACAAATGAATTAAAAGAAACCGATCCAGTTAAAGAGGAGGAAAATACTATGAAAACAAAACTGACACTCACAAATAAAAATGAAACTGTAAAAGAAAAAGTAAATAGTAATGTGGCAAGTCCTGATTCGTCCCGAGTTAATTCGCCTGTATCTGTAAGTGACTCAATCATTCTTTTGCCCGATTCTTTAGAAAACACCGTAGATTGTCCTTTGAAAGATCCCTTGGCGAATTCCGATGAAGAAATACCTACCCCTCCTCCAAAACCAATGAATCTACAATCGTTATCTCTTGATTTTAATGAATCTGCGACACCCCCACCTATTCCGATAATCCCTTCTCGGAGAACGTTAAGGAAAAGAGGCAGAGAGGCCAGTCCTGATGTGGTAAAGGAGGTTACAGCTTCTGCGGGGAAAAAAATGAAACTTAAAGGAAAACGTCAGGTCGATACTAAATTGAGGAAAAGCATAGAACAGAAGAAACAGCAACAAGTCAGTAGCAGTGATGAGGTCCATGATGTTTCTGATGACGAAAAGCCAGCTGTAAAGTCTAGGAACAAGGGAAGGCAGGCCAAGAATAAAAAGAAAGAGAAGGTTATTGAAATCAGCGACGAAGATTCAGGCACCCCTGTGCCGAAACCGAAGAGGAAATACAATAAGAACAGTAAGTTATTTTTTTATACAGGGTGTAACCTTGAATGGGAGTCAACATATGTTTTTTAAAATTTCCTCGAATTTTTCTTATTCCTTTTTTCAAAAATCGAACCCAATTGGGGTTTTCGTTTTACAGAATTAACTTTGGCTGTTGTTTTTTATCTGCCTAGACCTCTGTTGTCATATCACATCAGGTGGATTAATATTATGCAGTTCACCTAAACTAAGTCAATATTAGAGGTCATTGACCCTGAAGTTCTTAAACTAAACACATTAAAAATATGCACCATTACGAGTGTTGCCTTTGATATTTCGGATATAGAGAAAAAAGAAATTAATTATCGTATATGGCTGTATTGTTTGTTCTTGTTGCTTCTTCAGACATTGAAAAACGTTGACTTTGTAATTTATTTTTGATGTGTGGGAATAGAAAAAAGTCATTGGATGCCAAATCAAGGCTGTATGGCGGATGACTTATCAATTCCTCTTTTTTTATTTTAACCGATGTTTGAGAGCTTGCATTGTCCTGGTGGAGAACGATGCGTCTTAGGCTGTTGGTTTCTCTAATTTTTCCAAAGCTGTCGGCAAACAAGTGGTTGTGTACCATTTAGAATTAACTGTCCGATGTTGCACTAATGGTACAGTTACCACATTCCGTTTTTTTTTCGAAAAGACAGGCAACCATCTTGCAAGACTCGTACAGTCGACTGCTGTTTACTTTCGAGATCATACACATAGATCCATGATTCATCATTTGTTATGATGTCGCAGAAGTGTGTTGAAGCACCGCAATAGTATTTCTTAAGCATTTCTTTTGACCACTTAACACGAGCTCTTTTTCCAATCCAATGTGAATCAATTTTTTTGGTGCCCAAATGTTGCAATATTGAATGTATGCTGGTCCCACTAATGCCCAAGAGTGCCTCAATCTCAAGATAAGTCACATGATCTTGCAATATCAGTTCCACACAGCATCAATGTTTTCTGGAACAACCGATTTTGGACGACTTTCATGAAATGAAATGGCCACGATTGAATTTTGTATACCATCGATGTACAGTGTTTGTTGATGGTCCTTCATTGCCAAAAGTCGAATTAAATTCACTATTGTTGAGATAATCCACGTCAAAAGTTGTAAACAATAATCACATGGAAATGTTCAGGACGTAATTCCATTTTTTCGTTTTTGTCCAACGTCAAAACATTCTGAGTAATTATACCGACAAAAAGTCGAACTTTACAATCAGGACATCAGTTGTCAGATGGCAGCACCAGGATTGTCAATTCCCGAAATATAAAAGGCAACCCTCGTATTAGTTAATATTAATAAAGTATGTAGAAAATATTAATTCCATCCTCATTGACATAAAAAAAATATAACTGAAACAACATGTCACAAAGTCATACAGAAGCAATCTGTTGTTATAAGTTTTAAACAGTTTCAATTTAACGTTTTACTACCCAGAGGCACAGTAAATTGGCTGTTGGCAAGTATGCGCTTGCAGGCTGGTCTTTTATTACAAGATCATACAGTGTCTACAAAATATAATATTACAGAAAAAAAAAGAAAAAAATATAGTGCTCTAATATTAACTTAAAAAAAAAATCTGTAAAGCAGCACCCAGATTTAGAGACCACGTAAAATAGTCCTACATAGTGAAAAAATCTTTGAATGGGACACAGCACAACTGGCAAATGTTTAGAAAAACATATAGACCCGTTAAAATGCATTGAGCAGTCTGTTCCAATTTGAAAATTGTGAGTTAATGTGCTTAGGCACAGGTATTTTTAGCATTTACTCAAATAAAATCATTGAAATGATGACTAATGTTATTACTTTCTTTATTCGATTAAATAATCGAATGATTGTCATATCATTTAAGTAAAAGTGTTTTCAGTTTTATTTGAAACTTCTACTTTACTTCAGTTTTTTAACTTTTACTTGAAAATCAGGCTTTTTTTGAAAAACAAGAGAGTAGTAATTTGTAGAAAATAGAAAGACGAATCCGAAAATATCATGGTTGTTACTATTTTATATTTAGAAATATATGCCCCTGATACCCTGTATCAGTAATGTTTACATAAATACATGTGCCCAATTTCAAATTATTTCACTTACTAATTTAAAGCAATTAAAAATATTTTTTGAAGTTTAACACACTGTATTTTTTTAACGAAGCGTCCTAGATAAAAACTTTATAGGGAAGACCCCTTAAAATTAACCAAAGAATAGGTTTCATTTTCGGTCACCATTAATGAAACACCTGCATATTTGATTTTTAATAAATATATTTTAGAATGATATTCTGAGCATCAAGTACAGTTTCCCCTAAAAAAACTGATCTCTAATTGCATCCGATATGTTCAATTTAAAAAACTGGAAATTTTTTTGTAAAGTATGACAAATTTTGTATGAATATAAAATTATTATTTCAGGTAGATTATTAGCGAATTTGGGCATAACTGAAGGCAAACCATTTGAATCTGTAGGTGTTCGGCAGTCCAGAAGGCTTGCCCAAATAAAAATAAAGGAGCAAGCCGAAGGTAAAAAGACAGATTCACATCACGTCAAAGAGGGGAAAAGCAAAAAGAAAAAGGTTGAGGATAAGGTAAGATGATTTTTTTTGCCATAAAAATAGCGAGTTAATAATTTTCTGCTATGCAGGAATACAAAGGTGAAAAAGAGAAGAAAAAAAAGGTCAAAGAACAAAAAAGTAAAAGGGAAGAGACTCCGGAATCCGAACCGGAGGATATAAAGAGGAAGAAAAAGAAAAGGTATAAGTACAAGTCTCCTAGCAAAATTTTTGACGAAAAGAAACCGTGGAGGTCTAGTAGCGAATCTAGTGAATTAGAGGATGAAGTAGAAGAAGAAGAAGAGGAAGAAGTTATTGAGGAAGAAGAACCTCCATTGGAGTTCAAATCGGATCATGAGTTTTCACCAGAAAGCGATTTGGGGGAGGATGGAGAGTCTCAACCCTTGAGAAGAGCTAGGACAGCAAGAAAAAATTATGAAGGTATATAACTTCCATTGTGCTCTATTAATTAAATTTGTGTTCAGTTAAAATTATCTATAGTTTTATAAAAATTAGATTAACAAAATTATATTTCTGCCATTTCTTTATTCTTCCAAAAAATACGATTTATCAAAAATACGTTTCTGTCTCGAACTCACCCGACTTGTCCCCCTGCGACTTTTTTCTGTTCCCTAACATGAAAACATTCGGGGGAAAAAATTTTTCCCCCGAACCGTGTTTTCATGTTAGGGAACAGAAAAAAGTCGCAGGGAGCCAAGTCGGGTAACTATAGTGGGTGCAGCAACAATTTGTAGTGCAGTTTATGCAGTTGAATGTTAATGAATGTGCGTGGTAGTGAAACACTTTTTTCTTAACCAATTGGGGCTGTCTCCTTCAATTTCTTATTGAATCGGTCCATTAATTCATTATGGTACTGCCCCGTGATTGTTTTTCCTTTCTGCAAAAAATTCATGAGGATTATTCCCAACAAATTGTTGCCATTGTTTTGACCATCGCTTGGTTTTTAGCGTATAATAATGTATCCAGATTTCATCAGTAGTGACGACTCAATGCAAAAACTCCTGCGAATTTCGCTTAAAGAGGTCAAGACACTGTTTCAACATTGATAGCCATATAGGCTTGTTGTCCATCATGAGCAATCACTGTACCCATTGGTCCGACATCTTTCTCACACTTAACTTGTAATGTAAAATATTTATTGTTTCGTGCGACACACCTACGGCATCTGCCACTCGTAAAAAACAGATGTACAACTACGTTTAAATTTGCCGAACCAATATATCACGGTTGTCATAGATGGTGAAGAGTCCTTATAGTTCGCATTCAACTTCGCTTTTATTTCTTCGCATATTTTTCCATCTAAAAATAAAAAGCGAATTACGAATCGATATTGCTCTTTTTCCATTTTATCGAGAAACTAACCTATGAATCAATCTGAAATTTAGTATTGTGTCGTGTGACAGATGGAGATATACGACGGTAATGTCAACTTCCCTCAGCAATGCCACCTGTCTTCAAACGTGGGTACTTATTGATCGACTCGTATAGGAAATGATTCAAGAATGATTCAAACATTCTGTGATTCAAGCAGAACATGTTTTTTTTTTTCATTCAGAATTTACTGTCAATCTAGAAGTCGTTTATTATTTTACTAATATCTGCATTTTTACTAACCAAAGAGGAAATAAATATAAAAAAATAGGTTTAAAAAAAGTTCTGCATTTGAAATGACATCATGTGAACTATGTTATTGTAAAATGCCTGAAAATTTATTTTTGGCCAATTCACGGAGCACCAACCAAAATAAACAAGAACAAACAATCATAAAAGAAGATGCAATTTGAAAAACTGGAATATTTTAATTACTCATCGAAATCAATGAAACATTCTTGTAAAACTTGTGAAAATGCCAAATATTGTTAAATTTTCTCGGAAAATCTCTTTACTGTTAGATATTTTTTTAATACTTGCAGAAGTGATATTTTAAAAACGTAATTACTCTTTATATTTAAGGAAAATTTAAATTGCTTTTACAACACTTACATCATACTTTGTATAGAAAAAAATTAAATATCTTTAAAATGGTTTTCGTAAATCAATAAAACTTGTAGTAATGACGACTAATTATGGATAAAAGTTGATGCATAAATTTGTCAACCAGAATTTCGATGCTTCTGAATATATTAGAAATTAGTTAAGTACATTTAATTCTAGTTGGTTTTTCTAAAAAACAACTTTTTTTTAATGTGCAACTTTTTAAGTAATTTTTTTTTTAATTTGAAATAAGCATTCAACATAGCTGAGCAAATAAATAATCACTTCAAAAGCATTAATTTAAAAAAAAAGATAGGAATGTTTTTTATAAATTAAAATTTAAAGATAATGTAACTGAAAAAAATTGTTAGCATAGAAACTTAATATTTTCTTAGAGAACAATATTTTAAAAACATGTTTTAAATTAACTTTTTTCTTATTTTAATGTTTTTTTTATCACCAAATAAAGTTTGATTCATGCAGTTCAGGACTTTTCTTATGCCATGGTTCAATCAGTCAACTGACATTAGAAAAAATTTTGAAAAAAAACATTTTCATCAATAACTCCATAGTTTTGTAAAATACTGAATTGAAATTTGTCATGTTCTGGTATTTCAGTGGTATATTTTTTATATAATTTTATTTAAAAAAAAATTAAGGCGTGAACATATGAAAATGAGGTGGAGCTGTCTAACTTTTTCCAATACACACCTGTTATTCATGGGGTTGTTTTTTTATACCATGTACTCATTTCTTTAATTGTTTTCACTCTTGTAAAATTTGGATTTAGAGCCAGGTTTTTGAAATACTGCAGCTTTTTTAGAATATGTGTTCAGAATGTTGTTTACATCACCCTGTTTACAATTGTACATGTACATTTGAAAAATCAGATTTGGAAATCAGATTCAGAAACATCTACGGTTATCATTGACTTTGCGAACCTCTATCTGATAGTAGGATTTCTTTCAGAATGTGACGAAGAAGAAGATGTAGGAGATGATTGTCCATGCCAAAAATGTGGAAAATCTGACCACCCTGAATGGGTGCTACTTTGTGATAAATGTGATAATGGTTGGCATTGTTCTTGTCTACGCCCACCTCTTTTAGTTATTCCAGAAGGTGATTGGTTTTGCCCACCTTGCCAACATGTAAGTTAATTACTTTTTTTGTATTTAAGATATTGAATATTTAATAATCAATATGAATGGGTATTTTTTAAAACTTTATTATTAACATATACAAAACATTATTTGGGCATTTTTCACCAAAGCGTGCATTTTAGAAAATTTATTCCCAATTTTTTTTTGTAACATTTTATCTTGTACATACGATGTTGCTAGCTATCAATGTATGAGCTAACATTTCTTAAAATTGGCCCTCAAGAATCTTTCGGGAAATAAGGAAGAATGTTGGCAGAAAGATAAAAATTATGATTTTTTGTCATTACCTTCCCTTGCCTTCTTCTCTAAAAATCATATTTTATTCAATTTATATTTTAACTTTTAATGATAATAAATATTTTTATGGCTGTATTGTGTAATATTAAAAACATATAAGTTGTTTTGCAGTTTTTTAGTCTAGAAATTACTTAAAAAAATGCTAAAAAATCCCATTTATTTTAAAAATTATTGCTAATAATTTAGTTTGAAACTGTCGTGTGATGCTAGAATATTAAATAAGATTTTAATCAAGTGTTAATAATCATGAAATTTTAGAAAAAACATAAAACATCAATATTTCATTAATTGATAATGAACTTTCAGCAGAATTATGATGGGTGAACGTAATGACAAAGGTAGAATGTAATGACGAAATCTTGTTTATTTTTTTATTTATTTATAATTATTGTAACAAACTTATTATAAGTACACAAACATAGTATTTCCCTGGTAAATAAGTCTTTTAACTTAAAAATACTTAAAAAATTATAAAAACAAAAAGGAACTTATAATTGGTATATAATAACTTAACAGACGTTATTTTTATATAACATTCTTCTAAAAACAAAACAAAAAGGACATTCTTGTATATAGGAACATTTTTTATGTCATTGACCTATAAAGCTCGTCTACTTTTGATTTATTTAAAACGTCAAAATTTCGGCTTGAAACTGATTGAGGAGGTTCACTAAATTTACACAAAATTTCGTTTTCCCTTACTGACTGCAAATCTGGCTTTTGGGGCCATGAGAACTGTTGTCCACAGCGACTCATAAAAGATATTTTTAAAATTCCATTTTCTTTTCAACGACACCCGGATACCAGTTGTCATAATAAACTACGGCAACCCAATGGCCGATTTGGATTTCATTTGAGTTTTCTGTATTTTCGTTACATGGTTCTTTTTCCTGACTGCCAACTTCTATATCTGAAACGTATTCTATGTCTTTCATCAAATAATGTGTACAATTTTCGCGACATAAACAGCTCAAATATTTAAATTGCATTTTTGATGGTAATGCAGAATCCCAAATTGCCATATGAATATCAAATGTTTTGTTAATGGGTTTAAGGGCTGAAATAATTATCTCCTGTTCAAAGCTGGATATGTCTTTAATCAAAAAAAGGTTGGTTTTTGCGTCCGGATTTTTGTCTTCTAAAGCAGTGATAAAATCTTTTGCAGACATAATGTTTTTTCCAAATGCAACAGCTGCGTCTGCATTGGTTTTTAACCTTCCACCTATGCCATCTGCCGCACTTTTGCCATGACCTGCTTCTGTGAATGACCAAGTTACTCTTTTTAAATTATAGTGGTCCCCAAAGTACGATACTAAGAAGAAATTTAGTTTGTTTCTATACTGTGACGTCGGGTCGTCACTTAAAAAGTGAATTGTGTCTAATTCTGGAACAAGGTTTTTCGCCATGAGGATCACTGGTCTCAGATGCGACCAAATGGCAAAAGGTCGGTGAGACAAATGATCGGATACTGACGCAAACGATTGATGTTTTAAACCATCAGGGCTTTTAAAGTACATTACGCCAGTGTGCAGACTTAATTGGGGTTTAGACCCGCCGAAGTGAACGCTTTGGACTTCTTCAATGTATTTACAACCATAATTTTCTGAGAAGTCTACATGGAGCACCACTTCATTTGAATCTAACTGATCTCTTAAGGTTCTTGCATGTCTAAGTTGGTGAAAAGCGTTATATTCGTGCTTGAGAAATTGAGGTACAAGAAGGTCATTAGCTTTTTGTACTAACTGTTCTAATGACAATAAATTTTTTGTAGTGTTGTTACTTTAACTTCAATATCTTTATTGTTTTTGTCCTTTCTGGTTTGTGTTGTATTTACCCATTGATTGTAAAATTGTAAGGTTTACACTGAGCTTCTTATTACTACAGCATTTGCACTCGCGATACATATAAGCTTTATCTTTTGAATTACAAACAATGGATTTAATGATTTCATGTGGAATTTTAGTTTCTACTAATCTTAGATGATGCATTTTCTTTATAATCATCTTCACATTTTCATGCTTTTTGCATAAGGTTGTATCCCTTGAACTTGCTCTGGGCTTTAATATGTAAGTAAAATGGTTTCCATCTCCAAAATGTGGTAAATGAGATGTTCAAATTGTTTTTTTCATTAAATTTTTTATGTAAAATTCTTAGAGGTTGTGTTACAAATCTTTTCTACTTCTTTACCTTCTTCTTTGTAACTGTATCTCTTTTATCCGGAGCCAAAATGGAATTCTCATCATTACAAAAAAAATCATGTACAAGTCGTTTCAGCTTGAGCATATTCTCTGTTCTTTTTTTCTTTTTCTCTATCTTCGAAACACTATTATACTTTTTTTTAATCGCTCGTCTGCTAATTAGACAACTACCTTCCTTCTGAACTCTGTATTTCTTAAAAATTGGGGATGCTATGGCAGAACGTAAAATTTTTTTTTCAGCTTCACCTGAATTTTTGACTTGATATTTAATTTGTCGAATTAAGCACTCAGAAAATAAAAGTTTTCTTTTCACTTCTTCAGTTGGCTTTCTTATAATTTCCTTGACTTTGGTATTTGGAGTAACGGATGATTCCATTTTCTTTCTTGCCTCTAGTCGTTGTGTTCTTTTTTATATCTTTCCGTCCTCCTTTCGGCATTGCGTAAAGAAACTCTTAAAGCAGATATTTCGTCCTTAAGTTTTTTATAATTGCGGCGACTTCTGTTATTTAAATTTCGATCAGCATGATTTGGTAAAATTATTGGCAGTAGAGTGGAGGGCGGTGTGTTTTCTATTAACTCGCGTATTGGTTTTAGTTTTCCTTCATCTCTGCGCTTTTTGTTTTGTTCCCTGATTTTTTGCTTGTATTCTTCGTGTCGTTCGGGATTTTCTTTAATTTTTTTACATTTGGCGCTTCTTTTTCTCTCCATTTGCGTCGCTGTTCTTCGGTACTGACAGGCTTTTTGTTTTTCTTTTTCTTCTTATTGTTATCTTTGTCTTGAAGTTCTTGTGTAGTAGGCATTCGGTTTGAAGAATTATCTGTCTCGGTGACACTTCCTGGTTGATTATATTGATATTCCTGTATGCCTGGGATATTTTCGTTCTCCTTTTTACGTTGTGATTTTCTTGATCCAGTTTTTTGCTTTACTTTATCATTGTCTTCAATATTGTCGCTTTCCTTCTTCTCTCGGGATTCATTTTGAATTTTACTTAATGCTGACCATTTTATTTTAATTGTACCTGTTTCTGGTTTTTGTTCTTTTTTTAGGTGATATTTTTCCCGCATCTTTTTCTTCTTTGGTTCATATTTTTGTTGTTTTGTTTGTTGTCTTTTATTTGCTGCATCTTTTTTTAGTACTTTCAGCTTTTGAATTAAAGCTTTTTTCTTTTCTTCGTCCATTTTAGCCACGATTTTACCTGTGAAAGACAATAACAGTCATTTTCATTCCCCCGTAAGTCATTACATTCTCCCTTTAGAATTCACTCTGGGTGAACGTAATGATGGGGAATGTAATGACAAACACGCCAGTTTTTCCCTCCGTAAAATTTTAAGGTTATGTTAAAGGCGCCGTTAACATCTTAGTGCTCCTTGGAATCGTATGCAAATATTTCATTGTTATTTTGAAAAGTGGCTATTTTAAAGTTGTTGTGCTAGGCCCAGAGAATGTAATTACCAAAAAATATGAAAAAAAACCGTTTTCTTACCTTTAATAATCTGCTAAATTAAATAAAACTACTGCAGCATAATGTTTTGAACACCATTTTGACTTAAACTATTTTTGGTTTGGAAAGCGTACCTCTAAATGACTATAGGCGACATCTACCAGCTGTGCGCGGAAGATAAAGTGGGGGAATGTAAATGACATATGAACTTAGGGACCTACCTTTGACCTCAAAATAAGACCTGACTAATCTGTAAACACCATATTATAAACTTTTATGCTAGAGGGCACTACTAACAGTATTTGAATTTGGTTATTTGCTGTTTAAAAAGCACACATTAACTGTTAGGCATACAGGAATATAAAGCAAATTGGAGCTAGGGACAGAGAGTGTAATGACATTTTAGTTATTCTTCCTGCAATATAATAGTGTTGTAGTGTTTTTTTGTTCAAATAAATGACGATTATGAAAAGAAAGAAAGGATGTCAAGTTAGTTATATTTTTGTTATAGCATCTGTGAGGTCTAGGCAGAAAAAATCTTTAAGGGGCTTAAAGTGCACGCTTTGGTGAAAAATGCCCACCTAGTAGCCATACAAATTATTGAAATATTTACCTGGAGTTTCCATAATGTCTTCTTCATTAGAANATTTTTGTTATAGCATCTGTGAGGTCTAGGCAGAAAAAATCTTTAAGGGACTTAAAGTGCACGCTTTGGTGAAAAATGCCCATTTATTCTAGTGCAATTATAGCTTTGTTCTCTGATACTGAAGAAATATTATTGTTACAATGGGGAAGTTGCACATTTTTTTTATTTTTCTCCTATTAAATTTCATTGCAAAAAGTCAATTGCCGCATAAATTTTAAATTTTAAATTTATAGTTTTCCTATAAAAGAATATAGAAATAATTCTCTACACACTAAAACACAGTCTGAAATAAAGATGGCTGATTCTTACATCACGATCTGGTATCGGTCCAAACCAAACAAGTTTCGGTCTCAGTAGTCTGTGTAGTTCTGTGTTCTGTAGTCTGTCTCACTCATTTGTGTTTATGCAATTTACGTGTGCCGGATAGTTCTTATATAATTTACTTTTACTTAATACAATATTAGTCCACAGTACAGGCCCCCTCTGGAAAGTTGATTACCACATACTTTATAACTCCTGAGGAGCTTCGTTTTGACGAGTCTACCACATTTTTCCTCCGCGACTTTTCTCGATTCCTCCGCTTTTCCACTCGGAAAAGTCCAAAAACATGGCAATTTCCCGGGGTCTTGAAAACTCAAGACCACATCTTTTATTTTTAGCTTAAGTAACTGGAAATTTTGTTGCAAATGCCGATTTAAATTTGTCCGACAGAAATTCCTCCGACATTGACGTGTCTACCGGTCGAAACATGCCAAAATAACAGGGTATTGAAAATCAATTACCACATAGGTAATTTTTAGTAAAATTAATTGTAAATAATTAATTCAGTCAAAAAGTATTGTTGTCCGACAAATTTCAAGCCGCGTTTTTTCAGTCCGACAGCTGGAAATCGGAATTTTCACGGGGTATGAAAAATCGATTACCACATATCTAATTTTCATTTTTTCCACTTTTAAATTTACTGTACAAAATAGTGATATAAGTGTCCGACGATTTAATGTCCGCAAATTATTAAAAAATCAATAAATCAATAAACGTGATGAAATTTAATTTTTTCACTCCAAAAATTTCATATTTATAAATGGTTATTAATTATTATTATGTAAATTATTATTTGTTTCAAATAAATAATTATAATATTGCTTATTTTATGCTTAAAAATTTAAAAGTTATAAACAAATGAAGTTATTTTTGAGGCGATTAATACGATCTTAGTGCATAATGCATTATTTCTAAATAAATTAATATTATACTTGATATAAAAATCCTTTTTTCTCTTTCAAGTTTTCATTCGCGTTTGTTATTTTTCTTTACAAAAATTTTCCTATTTTTCTAAAAGAAAATCCCAAAACTTTTGTGCATAATTTTTTTACACCATACATACTTTTTTGAAATCGTTTAATTCTTTTCTCGATATTTATTTGGCTAAATTGAGCATATAGAGATTTACAATTACAAGAATAAAACGAAAAATATATACAGGGTGTTTCAGAAAGACCTCCCGTAAATAAAGGGGGTGATAGTATGACAAAAAATGAGAATTTTTTGTCTTATGAACTCTATGTCTATCTCCTCTTGTTTTCGAGATACAGAGAGACAAAATAAAATTTTTTAAATAACATTTTTATGAAAATTTCCAAATGGTGCGAAATATTTTTATGAAATTTGGTAGTCCGAGGTTTTTAAGGGTGCCAAATACGCTAGTCTAATTATTTTTTGTATATTTCATAGAAAGCGCTAGTTATGCTACATTCTTATTACAATTTAAGTTATATTTTTTTTAAGGTTAGGTTTTTTACCAGTCGGGCTCCAATTTCTATTGTACAATTTTATTTTCTAAAAATAATGTACTCTTGTTAGAACTTCCTAATGTGGACGATTTTCGAGAAAAAAGGCTTTTAATTAAACTCTTACAATATTACACTATAAAATAAGTGACTTTTCTCAAAGTAAGCTTGAGCTTTGAGAAGAGGAGATAGACATATAGTTCATATGACAAAAAATTCTTATTTTTTGTCGTCCTCACCCCCTGTATTTACGGGAGGTCTTTCTGAAACACCCTGTATTGTATATTTATATGGAATTTTGCTTAATACATGAAAATACCTTATTAGAAATTATAAATACATGTGCACATTTTTTACGAAATTTTTTTCATCTTTTTTTGTCGGACTGACGATTTGCGGATATATTTTTGTCGGACATTACAATTTTTGCTTATAAAAAACACTTTTCTATCGTGTGTTATTTTTGTCCGACATGTGGTAATCGATTTTTCATACCCTGTGAAAATTCCGATTTCCAGCTGTCGGACTGAAAAAACGCGGCTTGAAATTTGTCGGACAACAATACTTTTTGACTGAATTAATTATTTACAATTAATTTTACTAAAAATTACCTATGTGGTAATTGATTTTCAATACCCTGTTATTTTGGCATGTTTCGACCGGTAGACACGTCAATGTCGGAGGAATTTCTGTCGGACAAATTTAAATCGGCATTCGCAACAAAATTTACAGTTACTTAAGCTAAAAATAAAAGATGTGGTCTTGAGTTTTCAAGACCCCGTGAAATTGCCATGTTTTAAGACTTTTCCGAGTGGAAAAGCGGAGGAATCGAAAAAAGTCGTAGAGGAAAAATGTGGTAGACTGGTCAAAAGGATGCGCCTCAGGAGTTATAAAGTATGTGGTAATCAACTTTCCAGGGGGGGGCCTGTACTGTGGACTATATTGTTAATTATTTTAAAAACTATACAGTTTGTAGTATGGCTACAGAAGCTCAAGCTCAATTTGTTCAAGGGCAATCTGATAATTTGCCAAAAATTGATGTTCTATCACTGTTTGCATGATCATCACAGATGTGTAAAGTAGATTTAACATTAACTGGACTTTTCTTATAGCTAAAGGTCTCTTTTTATAGCTAAATACCATTTCTTCCTCATTTTCTCATCCTTTGGTACATTAAATTATAATTTGTTGGGAGGCAGTTATTATTGTTTAACTACACATGGGTACTATACAGCACTGTTATGTCTTTCATATTCTCGTGTTGTAGTTCTGATCCTGAAACCATCACGTACTAAAGTTGCCTGGGTAAATATTGTGAAAATGTTCGTAGACTCTAAAAAAATTAACGAAAGTTGTCTAAATTTATACATTAAAACTAATTACTCAAAACTACTCAGAATTCGATGCAAACACAAAATAAATCAACACAAGATTAAATGACAGCAGTGACAGCGCCAGTGTCTCGCGTCTTAACAGTCTTAACACATATACCTGACCCTGACGTCACAAATTGCTTGACTAATTAGAGACCGCTTTATATAATAAGGTGGGCAACATTATATTCAATATTTCAATAATTAATTACATTTTAGTAGTTCAGTTTAAAGGAGTTTTACATATTGAAACATACTTTTATAGTAATTTTCTGCACTTTAAATAAATTTTGCATCAAAAGAAAATTTGATGCAAGTTCCTCATTTGCACATATATAAAGGGCAGTTCATTAGCAAGTACAATTATATTTTTTTATGATGGTATACAGGATGTCCCAAATTTAACTTTCTCTACTAATTTTGCTCAAACTTTTTTATATGTGTGTGGATTTTCCCACTTCCACAAAAAAATAAAATGTAGATGATTTTAAAGTAAAAAACTAAAAAAGTTCTCTCTTTTGTATCATTTTGATATATTGCACTATTTAAAGGCAACAGAAATGTCTGTCCTAAATTGTAAACCATTTCGATAAATGGTAAGACATAGTAGTTTTGATTTTTTACAAATTTTGTGTAATGTTTTATTTCTTGCATAGTTATTAATCCTCTGGGAAATTGGTCACAAATAAAGTAATTTGTTTTTAAAAACTATTTTTTTTTCCTTTTTTACAAGTTTTATTACGATCGTTTCGGGTTTTGTCCCATCTTCAGATCTTCATATATTTAAGATGTAACGTTTTATTGAACTTAGAAATAAAAAAATTGTATAAAATAAGATAGTTGCAGTATAGCATAAATAAAAAAAAAAATAAAAATCAGTAATATTTCAAAAACTTAGGCCTGTATTCTTAGTCGTTCCTTGAGGAACAAGGATCCCTTATTCTGTATTCCGCCTATCATAAGGAATGACTATGAATACGGGTATTAGTTATTTTCAAAATAAACTTAAGGGCAACCAATTACATAAGACCATAAGACCTCATTTGATCAATATAGTAAATAAATTAATTGTTTTTCATTCTTCAATTTGAGAAATGAAAATTGTTTAGTCTATCTACATATTTCCCTAGGAACTCGTTATTTATAAATTCTTAGAAATATGGAGCTCAAATTATTATCTTTAAGAATCAATTTTGTTAAATAAAGTAATTTTTAATTCTTTTTAAAGCATATTGCGGGTGGTGTGTGTACAAAAATTAATTTCCGCATATCTTCAGTGTGATACAATTTAAACAAACTTTACTTCTTAAATGGTGCAAAATGTCTAATTTTTGGATTAAGGAGTTGAAAGATCCCCATATAAAAAAGTAAAATTTATCCACAAACCTGTACAGGGTGATTCACAACTTATCCAAATAAATGTGGGAATAGATGCAGCATGAGAAATGGAATCAATATCGTAAAAAAATTTTTTGTAAAATCCTTATAGTTTTCGAGAAAAAAAATATTTAAGTTATAGTACATTCAACCACTACATAGCTGGACAACTGTAGTCTCTAGCATCATTCGCCACGTGGCCTCAGCGACTCCGAATACTGCAATCGGATTTTGCAATCGTCGTTGCGATAGTATTTACCTGTTATCTGTGGTGTTTACAATAGGTTTTTAGTAGTTAGTGTCAAAATTGGTTTGCGTGTATAGCAACTCGGAGTTGATGGATATCGTTTTAGTTTATGGTCAAAGCATTTGTGTTATGGTGAAGCAAGACAACATTTGTGTTAGTTCGTAGAAACTGAGTACAACGGACCCAAATGTGTTTACACGTTGGTGGATAAAATTTTGAACAATTGTAACATCGGGTATGTCAAATGATTTTATTATTTAAAAACACAAATTAATTTTATTAATTAATAAAGGCAAAAGCAGTTGAATTTGCCGATATAAAATAGGTGCGATAAAATTCTATTTACATATATCTTTCCTTGCGAAAGTTTTTGTCCGTTTTTATCACACCGCCATGCCGGTCGCATTGTGCGAGTTCAGGTTTAACAGTAGACCAGTTTCCAGTGCCGTGCAGAAGTGTATTTTTAAATCATTTTCGACCTGTCCTTTTTGATTTTTTCTTTACAAAATTGTATTTGTAAGGGTCCCCTGTACATCCAGAATTTTTTTTTGGATAAGTTCTGAATCACCCTGTATAACTTAAATTTAGAAATTATTTTTTAAACATTAAATTTACAACATAACAGTAGTACCCCGTTTTATATTTCATTGTTTTATCTCAAACTAATTCAGAGGTATCTAGAAATAACTTGCAGGGGCGCAATATTAAACTATTAGGAGACTTTTTTGACGATATATAAACTTTGTGTCTTATTTTTAGTCGTAGAATACACTGGAAAAATATCGTGGGACATATATTCGGATTGTATGGTATTTTTTTTATATTTCTGTATTAATTGTACATTCAGTTATGGCATTGTCAAATTCTTTAAATTGAAATATTTAACAGTGTAAGATACAAGTGTAAGCTAAGTTAACTGTTCCAGATATACAGGACATTCATAACTTTACACAGCATAAACATGCTCACTACATATTTCTCTCCAACTTTTATTTATCAAATATTTGTATTTTACCACACCTAATATGTCACCCTGTATATCTGGTAGTTCTGGCAGTTCACAACTATTGGTAACAAATTGTCGAGAGTAATGTATAATTTTAATTATTTTTTTCTCAGGTTAGACTTGTCGAGAGTCTCCAAGCTAAACTAATAGAGTATGATAAGAAACTTTCTAAGAAGGAAATCGAAGATCGCCGCAAAGAACGCCTGGCCTACGTAGGCATAAGCCTAAATAACGTCTTACCGTCCCGGGAGCAGACTCACAAAAAGAAAAGACATCTTTCCGTGGAAGAGTCTGGGTCTAGTTCTGCAGAAACAGAAGAGTCATCTGCTTCTGAATCGGAAAGTGACAGCGACGAGCCTATATATCAGTTGAGACAACGACGCCAGGCAAAGAGTTATAAATTCAATGAATACGACGATCTGATCAAGTCGGCAATTCAGGATGAAATTGAGGAAAAAGGCCTTGAAACAGGTACAGGATTTATTTGCTTTTAATAGTTCGTCTAAATTTTAGATCAACTGCATGCATTGTCAAATCTTATCTTTCTTGATTCGTATACATATCTTTCATAAATTTAACAGTGAAGACACAAACACTCTGCCATTAAACACTGAAGTTAATAAGCCTATAAAGTTACATGTACTCTATACGAGACATTTCACTAAATACTTTTAATTTTACCATAAAATTGAACTTAACTTACAGGCGTTTTTCATGAATTTTTTTGGGACAAACTGATTAGAATTTGATGAAACTGACATTATTTTATCAATATTTTGGACTACATTTACAAATTTTTGCATCACTTGTGCTGAAAATGCCGAAGATTTGGGCTGTTGTTCACGGAAGGTCGTCGTTCGAGTTAGTTGTTCACGAGAGATGTAAAGTTCGATTCTTGACGGTGAGGGAATAGAATGCTCCCTGAGGAACGTTCCCTCATTTCGCTCTATTACTGTTCTATCACAAAATTTATACTGTATTCTTGACATAAAGGGATCGAGCCACAAAAGTGAAGAACGGGGAACAATGTTGTCAAACGTACCGACCAATCAGAAAGCAGTAAACAGGTGGTAGAATAAAAACTATTGAGCTAGTCAAGAAATAAGTGCTACTTTGTTTAGTGTTGTTTTTTGTCAATTGTCTCTGTATATAGACAGTTTCTAGGGCTAGAGCTAGAGTTTATTTTATTTTCTATATTTTCTTCAACTGTGAAGTGCGGTCTAAAAAGGAAGGAAAATGGAAATTAATAAAAAACAAACTAAATGCTAATAAATCCGAGGGTAATAAAATGGATGTGGGGTTGGACAAGTTCTATAAGTTCCCGGCAAAGAGGCTTAGAAAGCCAAAACAATTGTATAAATTTTTGATCACATAGTATAAATGTATGTGTGTCCGAGGTAGAAGTTCTCGTCGAATATTTAGCAGTTTCTCGCCCTCATCAACATTGTTGTATTTCATCCCACAATACTAATTATTAGCATTGAATGAGAAATAGTACTATTTCTGATTCAACGATATTAGGCAGTTCATTTTATTCTAAGCATCTAAGCGAATGCACTAACACAGATGTTATTGATATAGGTACTGAACAACAATCCGTGTACAATTCTCTAAGTAAACACAAATTATACGAACGCTTCCTCGAAGTTCTCGAAAGATATCACCACAAAATAATAACTAGAGATATCACAGTTAAGATTCGTTGTTCCCCAAAAATATCAGTAGAAGCAACAGGGAACAATTCTTCTATCATTACTCAATAGAACACCATTCAAGAATACCAATTAATGAGTTTTAGTAGAGACATGCCCCCTTTCTCTCGTTCCTTCTACTCCCTGTAATTCAAGGATAAAATCCATGAATGTCGCAATTTTGATCTGAAAGCAAAATGATGCATTATTAACATGTTTTCTAAGAATATGAACCTCATTGCTAGTAAAAATTGTAAAAATTTAAGTTTTGATAAGTGTTTGAAAAAAATTTATTGATTTTCACCATTTTTTTTTTCACTTATTTTGAATAAAAAGACACCCTTAAAATTATGATATCCCAATTGTTGGTTCATGTTCTTTGTAATTTCATAAACATTCAATTTTTATAACGATCGGTTCATAACTTTTTCAGTTAGAGTTCCCGTGAGTCAACAAAATGTTGTTCGAGACAAATGTGTTTCAAAAGTTCCGAAAACTCAATTTTGAATTTATGTAATAAAAAATCCACTTTTTTTAACCTCGTAATGTGGCTTCCCTGCTTAATATCAAATACTGGAAAAATAAATAATATACACCAAATTGTAAATAAATGTCCCTTTGCAAATATCTTAGAAGTGATTTGCTAAATAGCGTCAGGCAATTCTAAAACAAGATGATATTTCAGCATTCCAGAGTCACGGAAAAGATATTGCCACTATAGTGAAAGCTGAGGAAGATGAAAGAAAAGAGAAGGAACAAGAGAAAAAAGAAG
The DNA here is from genome assembly GCF_000390285.2 of Anoplophora glabripennis. Taxonomy (NCBI): domain Eukaryota; kingdom Metazoa; phylum Arthropoda; class Insecta; order Coleoptera; family Cerambycidae; genus Anoplophora; species Anoplophora glabripennis. The sequence goes on from NW_019416854.1 coordinate 414,652, forward strand.
AGTCTGCCGAGCGTCCTCCCGATGAAAAACCACCAGTGATTCCGCCGGAGAAAAAGGAGTATTCAGATGATGACGACATTAAGCCTCCTGTAAAGAAAGCTAGAAAAAAAACTAGAAGGATAAACAATTTGGATGTAAGCAGTGAGGAAGATGACGAGAGGGATGAGGACTTTAAGGGTACTAGGTAAGTTACTTTAATCCGATTTGGATAAAATAATATCACCATTTTTTTTTTACATAATTTAGAACACAGTGCATCCAAGATGCAATATCTATTAAAGTGGTGTCAAAAACGACGAAAGATACAATGCGAGTCAAATTAGAAAAAGTTGCGCTATTAAGGAACCATTGAAAGGACTGATCTTAGATACAGGGTGGGCCATTAGTGTGAGAAAGTTCAATAATTCCCTTGTTACTCATAATACAGAAAAAAAGTTTATATAAATATAAAGGTTGTACAGAATCAAGAAGCCTAAACTACAAAATTAATTTGATACATACAGGGCGATGAGTAAAAATGGGGCACACCAAATATTACATTTTTTAAATGGAACACCCTGTATAGTTTTAAACGTGGTTTTCACAGAAAATTCTATATATGGCAATATAAACAGTTTAACATTTTAGTGCAGGGTTGCCAAGTTATGTAGAAAATTCTTCGAATTTTGGAAAAAACATGACTTCGAAGAAGTTGTATTAACTTTCAGCTACTAACACTTGGAGCAAAAATATTTGACAAAATTATATGCAAATGTTAGACAAAGGTTCCTATATTAGCTAATGTTAATATTTTATACAGGGCATTTTTTATAATACATCATTTTTTAAAAGTTCAAACTTGATTTTCTAAAATTTATTATTTTATTTTATTCACATATCAGTTCAAATTAGTAATATAGGAGCCTTTGTCTAACATTTACATTAATACAACTTCTTCCAGGTCATGTTTTTTCAAAATTTGAAGAATTTTCTACATAACGACAACCCCGCACTAAAATGTTAAACTGTTTTGAGGGTTGCTTTCGGTGTGCAGCAAAATAAAACTCTCTCTCTCAATGATACAAAAAAAAAAGTATTTTTATTGAAAACAGAGTTTGTGTTCTCAGGACGAGTGTTTGTTGGAGAGTCGTCGTGGTGTGGAGTCCCTCACAGGTATAAGTATCTAGTTCTTGGCGCCAATCTGCCGTGGTCCTCTTTGTTTCTTGTCGCTTGCAACGGTTAGGCCGTCCAACGTCGGGCTGGTGCTCTTGATGTAATACTTAAAATAGGTCACTTGCGAACATGTGCACAATTTATATTGCCATATACAGGGCTGGAAAATCCACATGGTCCATCTGCTCTTACATGAGATCGACAAAGTAAACTAAAGAAATCCTTGTGATAGACAAGGATGGCTATAGTGAAGACGTTTCATAATCTGAATAGTCACCGCCCATTTCGGGTTAGAAGCGGGATTGACTATTCAGATTATGAAACGTCTTCAATCTAACCATCCTTGTCTATCGCACAGATTTCTATGACTTACTTTATCGCTCTCACGTAACGGCCGATGTACCATGGAGACTTTCCAAACCTGTATAGAATTTTTTCAGAAATCTGTATGTTTAAAAAATGTAATATTTGATGTATCCCGTTTTTACTCATCGCCCTGTATGTTTCAAATTAATTTTGCAATTCGGGTTTCTTGATTCTGTACAACTTTCATATAAACTTTTTTTCTGTTAATAAATGTTTGTATTGGATAAACTAAAATCCATTAAGTGAAGTCCTTCAGCCAGCGCTATAATGTTCGTTTCCATAAATCTGGTCTTTTGTAGCGGATTCTCTCTCTCTCAAACGCCTCGTAATACCCAGATAATATTTATTGACTGTTTCTCCATCCTGAAGGGATTCTATGTGGACAACATCAGGATAGTCAGACAACAGTCAAACTGATTTCAATTTCTGATTGACTTTGACATGTTTTTTATTTCGTCTTATTAGAAAAGCGCCATTCTGAAGCTTGCTGGCTTATTTGCATGTCAGACTTGTAAACCCATGTTTCGTCACCTGTTATGATGTGTTGCATAAATGCATGAGCATTTATGCTTGAATGATCAAGCATGTCTTCAGCGATGCTCTTTTTGAACTAGCCGTGCTGCGACGTGTTTCATACCCATCAACTAAAATGGTGCGAACTGATTCGTGAAACATGTTTAGATTATATGCAGCTCTCTCAAACTACAGTGGCGATTTGCGAACACCATTTCCTTCGCTTTATCGATGTTTTCTTCAGTTGAAGACGTTAAAGAACGACCAGAACTAGGCAAATCATCCACCACTTCTTGACCATGTTTGAATACTTTGTACCATTCGTATGCTTGAGTTTTCAATGAAACTGAATTACAGTACGTCTTTCTTGACATTTTCAAAGATTCAGTACAGGAAATTCCGTTGGTAGCACAAAATTTAGGCAAATTCTTTGTTCAATAACATTATCCATAGTATAAATCACGGAACACACTTTAGGGCACTAACAAAATTAAGAGCTGTAAACAAACTACTTGATAGATCATGTCCCAACTCCGCGTTAGAGTAGATCAAAAAAGACATTTAAATCTACTTTACACTTAATGTTTAAATGGCAAATTCCGGATACTTTTTTGAGAGAATGTAAAAATGTCAAACATTTTTTTCTTATGTTTGGCCTATTGACTTGGTAAAAAAAAATAAATTTTGTGTTGTCAAAAAAATAATCCTCAATAAATATTTTTGTAAAAATATTTTGTTGTCATAATTTTAAAAATACTTATATTAAAAGGCAGTGTTCAAAAACATAAGAATATATCGAGGGCATCATATCTGAAGGGTGTAAGAGTCACTATAGTCCGTTTTGGGTTATGACGTCACTTAATCAATTCGCTTAATATATTAGAAGGGTATATATATTCATAAACATCAACACTCTATTCTAACGCATTTTACTTCGGCGTATGAGCCAATTCTGCAAAACTATAATATCAGAAAGGCGTATGCTCATATGCCCTTCTAATACTCCTGTATTTATTTTATGCCTGCTAGACAGTATTGGCTTATACACCCTCAGTTGATTTGGTAAATTTCACACAACCTTACATTTGGTTAAACTTGTGAATGTTTGTTGTTGAAAATTGTATTGTTTGTGGTGTTTTGTAAAAGAAGAAAATGCATTAGGCGGTCGCGGTCCCATCGCATTGAGGACCGTGCTAGTCTCGATTGCGCGCGGTGGAGTTCCTTCCCATGTTTTATAATGTATGCATTCACACTAGACGTTCCCGAGCTCGTCTCGCTCACATCGCGTTCTTCGATCTTTTCCAAAGAATCTCGGGAGATCACGATGCGATTGAGACGAGCTTTCTCTTTTATAGAACTCATTTTCTTAACTACTAAAATAATACCGCAACTATTTAAAGGAGAGCGCGAGCAGGATTGTGGTGTGCAATTGCCAAATGCGACTGATTTTGTAAAAGATCGCGACCAGCTCAGCCCAGAACAATTGCGATGTGACGGGACCGCGACCACCTAGTGCGTTCTCTCCTAAATTCTGAAAAACTTCCTATAAATAAATTAAAGTATAACAATTTATTGTCTATGTGCCAATGCAAAGATGCAGTCATTCCTCGAGAACATAAATAATTTTATATTTTTTTAGCCAGTAATAAATAATAATATAAATCCCAAGCCAATAATAAAATAAATCCCAAAATTCTAACGATGAAAAATTTGATGACGAGATGTCTCTACAAGTACGAGAATGGCTTATAAAGAGGAAAAGGCACCGAAATAAAATGTAACAAATTTTAGTTCATATTAATACAAATACTGTATTAATAATGCATATTTTTGTATACTATATGCCTATTATTTAAATAAATTTAATACACGTTCTTCGAACATCCTAATATCAGAAGGGCGCATGAGCTGTAAATCAATTACATGTTGGCATTTTACTAGATGTTAAATCTCTCCAATGAACTACAATGTATTGGTCTTATTATATTAGCAAAATCATTAAACTCATTATAAATCTTGATTTATAAAATGTTTTTTTCATTCCCTGTAAAATATCAGATTTGGTTCGTACGCCCTTCTGATATGACGCCCTCGATATTTAAGATAACACAATTTTAGTGATCTTTTAATAACCTAACATTTTCTAATTTGACAACCCTGTATCCTTAACCATTTTTAATAGTGATTATATTTTATTGCTTGTATTTTGTATTTTAGAAATGTATTTTATTTTTTAAATTTTTGACGATAAATAAATTTTGTTGTAATATTTGAAGACCTAAATTCATATTCTGATTGTTTACATAGTTCGGAATCGGAAGAGGAAGAACTCGAAGAGGAGGACAGTGAGGAAAGTGATGACTATGTCAGAGGTGGAAAAAGGAGAAAAAACTTACGACCAGTGCGAAGATCAACTCGTGCAAGAGTATCAAGATTTGATGCCGATTTTAGTAAGTTAATAAAATTTATCACCGAAACTCCTTGACCATAATTTTTTATGTTACAGTTAATGATAGTGATGGTGAAGACATTCCTAGGAAAAAGAAGAAGAAGAAATATTGGAGCGAAACAGATTCAGAAGAATCCGACAGGTCATGGGGAAGGGGAAAGAAAGGAAGGTGCGTGTAAAAATTTGGTTTTATTTTTTATTATATATGTGTTAACGTAATTGTTTTAGATCGGGCTTAACATCCAGAAAGAAATCTAAGAAGAAGAAGAGCATCCTCGACGAATTATCGGATATAGAACCATTAAAGAAGAAGAAGCCAAAAATTAAATATGGCGGTTTAACTTCTAGTGATGAAGATTTAGGCAGAAGGCGAAGGACTAGGGGCAAGAAGACTACTTATGTGGATACGTTAGGATCGGATAGTGAAGAGGTAAATACAAAAACTTTGATCAGATTTCAAATACTCCTATTTTATTTGTAGGAAACTCACAGAAAGAAAAATCCTCGTCGAATAGTTAGCGATGATGACGATGAAGACTTTGTCGCTAACGAAGATGAAAAAGATAGTGAAGTTCAAGATGACGATTTGGAGGAAGATGAACAGGAAGAAGTGTCTGCGCGAAGGCCCTTGGTCGTTCCAAAAATATATATAAAGAAACCCCCAGTAACTAAAGAAGTGGATCGGCCAAAGCTGCTCGCAGAGCGGATTTTGAATGAAAATGTCAAGGAACCTGTAAATAAATCTATAGAGCAGGCACCGAAACCAAGTTTGGAAGAGTCCAAACCTACAGCGGTCGGCGAAAAATCAGATAAAAACGAAAAATTGGAACAACTTGGAAAAGTGCCAGAACAACCATTGAAGCATTGTGATCCAGTAGAAAATAAGTCTGGATCCAATGAAGAAAAACAAAAGGAAACTACTAATAAACCGCTTGACAAAAATAACGTAGAGAAGAAAGTTTTGGGAGCGGTATTAGAGGATGACGAGGATGGCAATCCCATCGAGAAAATAAACAAGAATTTGGAAGAAATGGATTCTGATGAAATGGAGAAAATGATGGAGGAGGAGGAATTCGCGACTAAGCAATTACAGCTGGTGGCTTTGCAGCTTGAAAAGGAAAAGAAGAGGAAGGCGGAGGAAGCCAAACGTCTTGAAAGCGAAACGAAAGCTGTCGTACCCGCGGTACCTGCGAAAAGGGGCAGGAAACCTAAACCGAAAGAAGTGCCGGAAATGCAAAAAAGTGTCGTTCACGAGCCTATAGTTAGCAATGTCAAGGCGTTAATTCGCAATGATAATGATAACGACGAACTATCCGAGCCTCCAGGTGTGGCATTGCCGTTATTTGAAGAATTAGCCTCGAGAAGAACGGAAGAAGAGGCACCAAAAAGGAGCAGAGGAAGAGGTAATAAATGTTTTTTACTTGAATCATACTTAAGATGTTCCGAATATTCGTATTCACATTCACAAGTGGATACTATTTCCACCAAATTTTAAATCGCATTTACAAATTTCATTGCTGTTTTTTAGCAAATATTAATAAGAAAACTAGTAAGGTAGGCACTTTCTCTCGGGCCTCGGTCTTCAACCCGAGCACCTCTGCTTTTTCTGTTAACATTTTTCAAAAAAAAAAAAAAAAAAGAAAAAATGCGACCCGCTTGCGATTCAAACCCCTGATCCGGAGCCTACACGAGCTATTTGAAACCTTGGGTCTCCGCGAATCTAATCAGAAAATTGAAAATGTTCAAATCAAGTTTTATCGCCAAACTAGTGTCTGAAAAATCGGAACCGGTGCCTAATGGCAAAATAACGACCCGCTGTGGCCCGATCGGCCGGGAAAACACTTCAAAAGACAAAATTTAATTTGATATCTTTACTAACATTTGTCTGCATCTCTGTCTAAACATCGGATGTACTTCGGGTATCTCTCTCGAAAATTGGATTTTCGGCGAGGATTCATTTTAAAGAGCAAATTTCTCTTGGAAGGAATTGCCTTCAGAATACTACGTTTGGATAAAGGAAGGACCGAAGGGCCCTTTGCCCTTCGGCTTGCCGCTTCGCGGCTCGGGAGGAAAGCCTTTGGTAATACTGTACACCTCCTATCGCGGGCGAGTGTGGGAGCGAGAGTAACCTACAGCTTTTAATATATAATGTTCAATGTTTAAAAACAAATTCTTTCACCAAAATTATTTTAACATGAGTGCCCACTGATAATTTTTAGTTCTTTGTTTATGAATCGGCAGTTTGGAAATAAAAACTAAAAATTTATTACTCAATAAAACTAAATTTGCATGGACCTTATCATTGTAAGTATCTAAAACTATATATCTAAAAAATTAGACTAAGGTAACAGTGTGCCTGACAAATGTTATTTCTGGCAATTTTGAATAACAAAAAATATTTAATAATTCTTTAAATTTTAAAATAATAGCATTTCCAACACGAAATGATTTTTTTTCTTTTTTTTTTTTCGTTTATGAACTTGTTCTACTTGCCGCTAACCCAAGTCGGGGATAATTTGTACACTCGCGAAAGAAATGTAAAGAAATTACATTTTCAGTTTTTGTTACTGTGTAGTCTTTGTAAAATATATGCACTAATTTTGAACAATTATATGTTAATACTTTTCCGACAATTGTATTGACGTTTTAACGGTAACTAGCTAATTCATTTCTTTATATCTGATCTGCTCTGCTCTTAATTCAGTGTTTATTATGCAGCATCAATATTATATCTATTTGTTGCATTTGTTTTTTATTTATTTTGTAAATATATTTTCACATATTTTTTTTGTTGTGACTGATGATATTGTGAAGTTGTGGCATGTACAGAGCCTTCTTATGAAGGAATCATTTATATGATTATAAGCCACGTGACAAGTAATTTTATTTGGAACAGTTTGGTACAACAACTTTATTTCCTTCACGTTGCCAATTAAATTTCGGTAAAATTCAAATATGATCAAGATTATATTAAAACACAACATTCTGTCTCTTTCATGAGATTTTATTGAACCAATCAGCAATCGCATTAACTCAAGCGTAATCGTAACGATTTATTATTGTTCATTGTAAATTAATCATTAATATTGGCGACTCCCAAGATTTATGGGTTTTTATTTGACAGTACCAGCCATGCAATGTTGGTTGCCTAAGCTCGGCGGTCACGTGGCTTGTAATCATTTATGAAGGCTCTGTACAGAGTGGAATCAGAGTTTCTCAGAAGCCACCAAAAAATAGGAAATAATCTAGTGACATGTTCTCTAGCTTGATTTCCATAACTACTTTAACTGCTGACTGTTTCTATCAAATATTAAGTATACACCTCATTTTTACATAAAACACCCTATTTATACAATTAATTGTGACTAAATCATTAAAAGGTCAAAATTTTTATATTTCTAAATTATAGCCTACTCTGATTTCCTTTAAAAAAAAACATAAATTTGCTTCACAACCCTGTAACTAAAAGGTCTCGTAAAAAAACTAGTATCACTAATCTGTTCTACACTGGAAAGTTCTATAGGGCAGTTAATTGTTGCGTATTCTAAGTGGAAAGACCAAAAAAATCTGCAGTCTCATAAGACTTCGTACTAAATCGTGAAAAATTATTTTATTAATATAAAAAAAACTAGCCATAATTTTTTTTGAGGATTTTCTTCATATTAATAAGCTTATATTAATTTTTTTATGAATATTTGTTTGTCCATTCCAAATCAGATAAACATCCTTAAGACTCGTACCAATTTTTTCTATTAGTGGTTTCTTAGTTACCGAATTTCAGTCATGAAAGGTTTCTCCTTTTCTCTCAATTCCCGAAAATATAGAAAAACAATAGTGTATATGTCTAGCTCGATTTCTGATAAAAGTTCAACATTAGAAAAAGCATCTCGATATCTTTATTTGAGAGATACAGGACATTTTTCAATTTTGTTCGCTTTATAACTTTTTTCTGTGAAAATAGATGTTTTTAAAAATGTTTTACACAGCATTTTATCTCCACCAATATACACAATATTTTTGTATAACTTCCGGTGAGTGAACATAAAAAATTTTTTAATGTCCATTTTTGTCCAAAATTATTTTTTTGTTACTCGTGTTTGGGAATGATTACGTATACCATGAATATATTTGATATATCGATGAAAAAAAGTAATAACTGCATTGAATTGTATGAAGAAATAATTTTTGGTTTACAAAATTATTTTTGTTTGTACCTTAAAAAAAATGTTAATGTAAATATCACGTATGATTTCAAAGGAAATTTTACTCAGATTTCAAAAATTGAAAATATATAGGATGTTCCACTTAAAAAAATTTAAGTTTGTGTAATGACTGAAAAACCAGAAGCTACAGAACACACTTGCGCCACTAGATTAAAAAAATTGTGTGACAATCCCCTTTACAAAAATCTTATATTACAAGCTTTTATTTACCTTGTCCTGTTAGTATGGTTCAAATCTTGCAACTGAATTTTAAAATTATTCCCAACTGATTGAGCTAAAATTTTGCATACATGTTTAGTTCGGATGACAATGCATGGTTAGCTAAGTGCCGTCATTCTAAAACCAATATGGTGACCTCCCAAAGACGGCGGACCAGTTATTTTTTATGCATCCCCATGATATGGGTTTCAAATGAAAGGGTTTGCTACAAAATACAAAAATAAAATGACATCGCTAAAAGCTTTTTTAAAAAATGTTTTTTTATACATGGACTTATTTTCACAAACAAAATAGTTATAGGTCATCATAAGAAATAACCAAAATTGAAAACACCCTGTTTCACTTAAGAAATCAAGATATCGAGATGTTGGTGTTGCTATTAAACTTTTTTGGAAAATCGAAAATTTCGTGGCATTTAATCCATTTTTTCTCACGTTTCGGGAAATAGGAAGAACCCTAGTGTTCAATTTGGCCTACTTTGTACACTATGTAATATTGACCTGATTCGTGACCTTAAAATGACTTAATAAATTTATATATCTACTTTATAATTTGCGTCATATCTTCAAATTCTCTAGGCTCTATCGATAAGTTATATTCAATTCTATTTTTAGCAAAAGGTAAAAAAACGCTTGAAGAAACGCTAGCGAACCTAGGAGGAAGGAAGAATCTTACAAATAAAATTTCGGAAAATATAAATATACCGCAGGGTGTAGGATGTAATATAGAGATAGCAGCTCCGCCACAACCATTTTCACAATCAGCACCAACACCATCGGTAATAACTAGGATGTTACAATCCAAGCCAGGCCAGACTACCACTTATCCTGTTGGAACAATAAGGCCAAAACAGTTTGCTACTATGCCCGACGATGACGATGATTCCCCTTCCAGCAGATCAAGAGGATCTTCTCCATCTTCAGGTTCTGGACTTATACCTCCCCCAGGACAGTTCATACCAGGTAAATTCTACAATTCATTCAGATTATCTATCAGCTATTTAAATATGTTGTAGGTGTGCAAATATTACTTGACTGGGAATTAGATTTTCTTCCAAATTTTCGAAATTTTAAAATGATCTCTGATCTTCCGTAAATTTAATTTTTGCTTCACTTTGCTATTTCACTTTACACATGGGGGCATAATACATGTACAAGCTGAAGGAACACGTTCCTTATCTGAATTTAATAAAATTTTCTTAAACAAATATTTGCCATTATATACGCAGGTAAAAAATATGCAATAGTTTTATTGTATTGCACAGATTTGATATTGTACATGTGGTGATTTTACATGCCTTTACATTACCGTTTAAGAATATGATGCATGTCAGTTAAGAGGTTAATCATTTCTGAAAAATATGTGAAAAAATATTTTTTTTGTAGATTATTTTCGTGGCGTTAATTTTGTGATAAAAAGCACACCTTTTCTTTTGAGCGTGCAACTATCGGAAATAAATTTACTATACAGAGTGGTGAAAAGTTTCCGTAATATTTGTGTATATTTCAACTGCCACATAATTCAATAAACCAGCACACTCGGAAAATAAAAAAACATTTACTTTCCAAAATTACCAACCATGGTCGCACATTCTTCTACCGTATTTTCATCCCAGGCATGCTCCAATGCCGTTCCACGGTTGCATATCTTCCTGAGGTTTTTTGCTCTATGATGGACCACATCAAATAGTTCATAGTTCATTAGGTTGAGATCCTGTGTGTTCGGCAGCCCAACGTTCTTGCCCCAAAAGCTCGGAAACAACTCTTAATGGATTGGGCAGAATGTGCCAGTGCAGTGTCCTGCGGCAGCGTGAATCTATCCGCATCAAAGTGCCGTGTCGTTTATGAATTCAGAGTGAGCTGAAGGCCACGTTTCTGGTACTGCAATGGTATTTTCTCATTGGCGGAGATACCGGCCCAGACCATTGCAGAGATCAGAAATTGGCACTGACCAATGGTTTTCACAGTTTCTGCTGACTGCCTTGACTGACTAGCTGATGACGATTTTGGGGGTTGTTGTGGAGTGGTTTAATCGTGAAAATCTTCTCATCGGTTAAGAGCTCTTTTTCAGGCGACCATCAGCGACCGGCCAATGCATTTTATGATGAGCTTGATGAATTGCACATTGTTCGCTTTGTCCGAAGTGGCTGTGGTTGATGTACCCCTGCTCCGAGGACAATCTCCAGTACCTCTAGTTTCCTTGAAACGTTTCAAAGCATTGTAGACTGTTCTACTCTCGAAACTGGTAGTTCAAACGATGTTGATCTTCATTCCTGTCTTGTGCAATTCAACAACAGTAACACATATTTTCGGTCCCTAGGGCAAAGGGCTCCGCACTTTTCTTATGGAATATTGCTTTCGGCTAATTTTCTTCAAATTTTGCAGGTTGATAGTTCTCAATATGTAGATCAAAAGTCTCAATGGGCACGAAGCTCTATAACCTCTCCTTCCCTCCAAAAATCCACCCCCAATGGGCTAGGGGGATATAACTGATTTCTGAATGTGAAAGAATTTTTATTCTTGTACCCCCAACCTTCAACCACCGACCATCTAACTCCTCCCTCTCACGTACCCCCACCCCCACCACCACCGACCATTAAACTTCTTCCCCCCAAATGCTGTCCTGAAGAAGATTGAGGATGGATTTAACTGTGCACGAGTATTAGCCAATCAACATATTTTTACTCTCAGCTTTGTTTTATGTTGTTTGGATTAATATTATTTACAAACATAAAAATGAAGGAAACTGATATTTTGCAATATAGAATTTTTTATTTTAGGTGGTCCAAGAGGCCCAATAGGTGCACCATTTAGGCCGATGCATCAACCAATGAATCATTATCCAAGGGGCGTTCTACCACCTCCACATTCTATAAGAGGGCCTGCCCCTCCATCAATGCATCCACACTTGTACCATTCGCATCGATCACTCGATCCGTCTCCCTCTGGAGGGGGTCCCATTAATATGTCCGAACCCAGTCCTCCCCAAGTACCTCCGCCTCCGACCAGTAGTCCGGGAAATAAAATGGAACCACACAATTATTCCAGAACACCCGTAAGTCGTTTTCCACCGATCAGTACCGCCCCTAATATTCCTATGACACCCCCTAGACCAATGCATATGTTAGCGCATATGCAGCAGTCGAGGCCGTCTAACTTGAGCCCCTATCCTCCTCCTCACACTCAGTCCCCAAATTATTACGGGGCATACCCTCCTGAATCCATGGCAAACGAAGAAGCCATGCCACCGACAGTATTTCAAAATTCTCCGTACCCTGAGCAGTTCCCGGGAGAAATCGGACCTGAACCGTCCGAGAATAGTAATAGTAAGTCCTATGGGGACGAGTCTGGGGGAGAATTTGGTGGCCTAGTCTCGTATTTTTCGAGCCAGAGGGAGGACGATTTAGAGTCATAGTTTAATAGAAGCAGCTCGGTGTATTGGACATTTTTCATAGTGACTGTACAGGGTTTATGTATCGATAATGAACGATATTTAGTGATGCTAAATTATTTAAAATACACTTTATCAATATAAGTGGTACTTATATTTATATTATTGTTGTTTAGCTAGATACGTATACAGTGGATTGTGTTTTATTATTTTCTATATACCTTTAAAATATTTATGATGTACAGAAAAGTAATTATAATTTTATATTTAACTAGAATTTTGTACATAGATGTATATATAACTTTTTTTAGAGTTAGACTCGTTTAAGGACATCATGGAGGGTTGAAGTGTTTAAAATTACCAAATATATCCTTCTAAAGTTAGATTGTTTGTGTAAAAAAGCTTGCGCATTTTTTACAGATCTAAACGTGACCTATCGAATAAGGCATAATTTATTTTCGTAGGGAATTCAAATTTAGCAGCTGTACAACTCGCACTGTGTTTTTCAATTATTAATTTGCCTACTAAACAGCTAATTTTTTACGATAAAGTTTGTGCAATTTTATTTTATAAATAAATTATGTTACATTTTATGAATGATTAATATATTCCCTCAATTTTATTTGTATTGACAAATTGTAAATTTTTAAGTATTTTTCTATATCCATTATTCTGTTTCGTGAAAATATGCATTTTAAATGTAATAAAAGAGATAATAATAACTGGACTCTCATTGAATGCATAGTTCAGGGCCCCGGCAAACCTAAAATCGAATTCAAGTTCCCTCTTGGGGTTTTTGAGATTTTCAATCTTTTTTTCCTAAAGGAAAACCTTTAAACTAAAACGTAACTATTTTGGTGTGATCAGCGCCATGAAATATACACAAAACTACCTTAAAAATATATTTGTGTCAATTGCAAAAATCAAAACTAGTATATTTATAAAAAATTTACATATTCAGAAAGGTACATCAAACACTATTTTTTGACTTAGTCGCATTCAACCTCAATGCTCTTGGGCCCATTGTTTCACAGCACTGTTGACCTCATTGTCAGTAGGGAACCTTTCTCCACCCATAAACACCTTCAAAGAAGAGAAAAGATGAATGTCAGAAGGTGCCAGGTCAGGGAAATAAATCAAATAGTTGCTTTGTGGTGTTGGCCGTGCAACAAACACATTCCTTTGTTAACATTCCCGCTTCCTTTGTTTTGTATTACTATCACCCTTCATAGTGTTTTCAGGATTTCACCGTGTAGCATTACTTGTTTCCCCCAGGGGCAAAAAGTCAATGAAGAGAATCCCTTTACAGTCCCAAAACACAGTTGTCATGATTTCGGGCCGAAACAATGATTTTGAATTTTTTCGCTGATGGTGAAGACGGATGTCTCCACTGCATTGATTGTCTTTTCGTTTCAGAGGTGTAGTGGGCTACCCACGTTTCATCGCCAGTATCAATACAGTCAAGGAATTGTTCACCTTCCAGTTTGAAGCGTTCGAGAAATTCTCGGGAAGATGTGATTCTGTTGACTTTTAATTGATCCGTGAGTTTTTTTTTGTACCCACCTCGCACACAATTTTCGATAACCATTGTTTCGGTAATAATTTCACGAATACTGCTTTCAGTTTGTCCAAAGTCAATTGACGGTTATAACAAAGCATTATTTCGATTCTTATTCACCCATATCAGTCACGATTGAGGAATGCCCACTCCTTGTTCAACATGAACAATCGTTCTGCCAGCTTTATACTTACGACGTCACTTGTACACAGTACAATTAGTCACATCTCCATAAACAGTTTTGATTTTTTTTTTGTCTGCAAGAAGAAACCAGATTACGCTTCTTATCTCGCAGCTGGAGGGATTCGCAATAGCAGCATCTGATTTCAACATGCTACTACAACAACAGTTTTCGGCTGACTGAGACATATGACTGTGCGTTCTGCTCTCAAAACCTTGACCTTGAACGCACTGTTACCAACTTTGTCAAAAATAATAACCGCAGAACATTAGTCTCACGTCTCACTACTCTTTGTGGACGTGCCTCATACATAGTCTGTATATTGGAAATCTGGGCTTCAGAAAAATTAGAAAAAATTCTCCTGAACTGTATCGACCCCGGCAAATCTAAAACTGAAGTCAGAATTCCCCCTCTAACTTTTAGAGTTTTTGACTTTATCCCTCAAAGAAGGCACTCAAACAAGTCAATCGATCGTCATAACAAAGCAATTCTACGATCTTATTCACCATATCAATCACCATTGAGGAATGCCCACTCCTTGTTCAACATGAACAATCGTTTTGCCAGCTTCATACTTACGACACCACTTGTACACATTAGTACAATTCATCACATCTCCATAAAGTTTTGTTTTTTTTTTGTCTTTGCAAGAAGAAACCAGATTACGCTCCTTATCGCAGCTGGAGGGATTTGGAATATGGGCATCTCATTTCAACATGCCAATACGACAGTTTTTGACTGACTGTGACATATGACTGTGCGTTCTGTTCTCAACACCTTGGCCTTGAACGCAGTGTTGCCAACATTGTCGAAAACAATAACCACAGGGCATCAGAGTCATACGTCTCACTACTCTTACTTTGTGGACGTTTCTCATACATAGTTCATATATTATTTTGGAAATCTGGGCTTCAGAAAAATTAGAAGAAATTCTGAATTATATCGACCCCGGCAAATCTAAAACTGAAGTCAGAGTTCCTCTCTAACTTTTAGCGCAATAAACATCATGGTAGGTTTAAATGAGCACTAATAGTTTTATTTTCATTTTTTTTTTTTTTTCAAGGAAAATACAGGAATTAACCACTCCGTCATAACCAGAAGTTGCAACTGCCACTCGAAGTGTTTTGAATTTAGGAATTTTTACATTGCAAGATGTCATTTCAGAAATTCAAAATCGACGTAATAATAATGATAAATAATTGCCCGTTGGAAATAGACATTCAAAGTTGCAATAATTCGCATACAGCTGAAAATAGGTACGAATGTTGGGAACACCATTATACATGAAATGTGAAAAGTCCTCATTGATCCCACATCTGCAAAAAAATTTAATCAAGGTCAAAGTTCCCAAATATGGATTTTTTGCATTTTTCAGACAAACGGTAAGTTTTATCATAAAAATAGGTCAGACAAAAATTGTTCTTACACTTTTTTCCTAAGAATCACCATTTCTGAGATTTTGCGGTTGAAAAAGTTGTGTTCTCCATAATATGCACACGTTTCCACGCCACCTGTGGGGTAGTGTACTTGGCGCGTTTTTTTAACATAGTTAAACGATCTCTTGTGGTCCTGTTTAATTAAATAATATTGTATTAATTAAAAAATGATACTATTGAAAATGATGAAAGCGGTGTGAACTATGAGTAAAACAACAATTTGAAAAACATGATTCAGTTGTGCTAAAGTTTTTAAAGAGAGTAACTACTCCACAAGCTGTAATCACCAACGGAATTCACTGCCTTCTTTCTGGAGCTCCAAAAAAAATTACCTGCTCAGATAAGTTTCGATACTGTGATATCTTTTGTAAAAAATACTCGTAACAATAAACGAGTGCAATTAGCTTGTCTTCCCCCAATATCTGCTTCTGCGCATGAACATCTATTTCGGGTGTGTCGCTTGGTAATCAACTGGACACAGAAGGCTGGGGTTGGAAGTTAATTGACAATACATTGGAACCAATCCAGATTTTACTTCCACCTGCACCAGAGAAACTCAATACAATTTTTTGCAAATGCAATAAGGGATGTAGTGATAAGTGCGGCCACAAAAAAGTTGGATTGTTTTGTTCATTAGCATGTACCAGTTGTCAAGACCAGTTGTTGTGCTCCAATGTTGAATCACCATCAGAAGGGGATTCTTACGATATCAGTGTGGAGACATCTGATGCATTGGTGTTATAACAATTTATTTGATCCAGCAGGAAGAAGAAGAATACATTACACTTGAAGTTCCTTTAGATAATTATCAGACGAATAGTTTTCCCCACAGACCACCTAGACTGGCCGTATCTAATTCTAATGCACGGGTACCAGTGAATGCAAAATACGGGGAAGTGGAGTGTGGAAGGCAATCTGATCGCGCGCATCTTTAAGCAGATCCGGATTAAGTAATATTATTATTACATATTAAATATTATATTGCATCTTATGACAAATATTCAATTTTAAGTTCGTAATTCAGAAAATAGTATATTTTAGTGTCATATTAAATAAAACTACAAAATAATTTAAATATATTTATTGTCCTCTAAATAATATTAATTTATTTAATATTTGCCTTTTCGTAGATTTTACGGAATTAAATAATTTGACCATGATTTAATCGTACATCGATATACTTTTCACATTCAGCCTTTATAAGTTCTATTAAATGATTACAATTGTTAGGCAAATTATCAAATTGATGTTCACTCAAATTTTCAAATATGTTCACATTCAGAAAGTTTTTTAATACATGATAAACAATTTTATTTTTCTGTAGCCTAGGTGTTCTGCTTTCATCATTATTTAATAATTTTATTAATTTTTATGTTTTCTTAGCATATTACTACGACATCTCGAGATGGATACGTCAAACAACCACGATCTTTAATAAAAATTAATTGACTGTACGAATACTGAATCTGAAATTAGTTTTGTTCGAGATTTTTTAATTGAAAAAAATATTTAATTAATTTTCAGCTATCTCGAAATGACGGGAATTGGTAAAATTTCTTAAAAATTTAAGACATAAAGTAAATAATTACTAAAAATATTTTACAGTAATTCATTCATTATTTTATAATAACAATATCACGTTAATCACTACACTATGTGGGCGAACAAAATTATAAAGCTAACCCTGGAGACTTGTGACGTTAACCGAAAAATGGCGTACATATTTACCTTTTATATATTCCTTTTTTTTTACTTACCTATAGAAGGAAACTTTTTGCCTCTCTTCACCAACTCGATCACTTCTATTTATACAATGTTTTACAATACACTTGTCCATGATAAAACATCTAATTATCGAAATTGCAGCAACGCGTACACGTCAAATGCTAGGACACGACTGAGCGCTGGGCTCCAAATCAGGCTCCAAAGTGTTTTCACCAAAGTCGCTCTATAAGCCAGTCTAGGTGGTCTGTGGTTTTCCCCAATTACTCATAATTCAAACCACTGATCATTTCCAATAGTACCATTTTTTATTTAATACATTATTTAATTAAACGGGACCACAATAGATCATGGAAACCACTTAAAAAAAACGCGCTAAGTACACTATTTCACAGGTGCGTGGAAACGTGTGAATATTATGGAGAACACAACTTTTTCAACTTTTTGAATCGCTCATCACAGAAATGGTGATTCTTAGGGAAAAAAGTGTAAGAGCAATTTTTATAGATAATTGCATGGTCTACAATTTTTGTCTGACCTATTTTTCTGATAAAATTTACCATTTGGCTGAAAAATGCAAAACCCATATTTGCAAACTTTGACCTTGAATAAACTTTTTGCAGATGTGAGATCGATGGGGACTCATCACATTTCATTTATAATGATGTTCCAAAACATTCGTACCAATTTTCAGCTTTATGCGAATTATTGCTTACCTTTATTTTTTGAGCTACTCTGATCGGTACAAAATTATGTGTGATAGAGCCATTAATTAGTAGGCTCTAACTTTTTTAATAACCTAAATTTTTTGATAATTTTTACTTTATTTTTTGCCTGGATTATCAAATGTCAGAAAGATATGTCATTAAATCGTAATTAGTTATTATTATATAGGGAAACGGTAAAAAAAAAATAGTAAATTAGGTAAAAAAAATGTTTAATAAAAACACTACATACTAAATTAATTTAAAATAATTCAAATAACAATAACATCTTTGCATACGCATACATGTTTGGTCCATAACAAATCTCTTTCTACTTCTTAAATAATAGTGTTCAGTATTCAGTACAAATTTGTTAACGTTGACGAATTTAGTAAAGTTCAGAGTAAAGTTTCAATAAAGTTTCTGATTAATTTTGACCTGAATACTAAACTTAGATAATAATGGTTGCTTAGACATTTTTTAATACCCTGTCTGATATAGGTAAGGTGATGAAAATTGTGCGTAATAACTCTTTTGAATATGTAGGGTCAGATAGTGAGAAGGATACAGAATTATAAAAATTATCAGTCAGTTTAGTAGAGAAGTTTAAAGTACAAGGTATTAGAAAGGCCCTATTTTTATATGTACAGTTAGGCCTTAATTGTATATACAGAGCTGGTTGGTTGGAAATGTCACATCAATTATTTAATTCTACTAGGCACTGATTTCGGAAATGAATATTTTCAATTAACGCGAAATGAGAAATGCATTCATTACATTTAAGTGTTTTTAACTTGCCATTAAATATGTTAGCTTTACATTAGATATATGTTACTGATATTCTGTTGTTGCATGTGAAAGGAAATATACATATTTGCAGTGTCAATAAGGGATTTCTAATCAACATTCTATAAATAACAGAACACATTATTCTAGTAACACTTAAAGTATATAACAAAACATAGATTTTCATTAGTTCTTTGCTCGCCGCTCATTGGTTCGGTTAAATATTCGACTCGTTAATAACAAAAACTTAACTGTTCGATTTAGCTTCTAAATTATTGAAACAAATGACTGTAATAGTGTAAAATGTTATGAAAAATATTTACGAAGGGAACTACAAATGAATATAGTAAAATGGGGACATCTAAAAACATAAGTACATACAAACAACACTAAATCTTATTTTCACCAGAACATAATTTAAAATTTCCACAATTCAGCAATTGACATAAACATTTACTATCAGCACAACCTGTATATCTTGCACAGCACATTTGGCAGTAGCCATATATCACTAATAGATCAATAGTATTGCAATAATAATTATACATTAACAATAACATAACAAGTTTTACTGTCGCCAACATGCCACTTGCTATCTTTTTGGCACTAATACGTTATTATAACTTAAATACACTGAAACTGCGATAGTTCCGTGGCATGGTGTGTTACAGTAAAGTAGTTTTATCTCAGGAAACATCGTGATGTTGATGCCTTGTCTTTTTATGTGTTCCAAAGGTAAACCAAGTTCCTACTTTTCTGCCTAGTGAATTATTGTTCTGGGAACTTGAGTTTAGCTGTAGAGTTGATCCCATATAACCTGAATCGTGTTTATAATTTTTGCCATCTGCAACAAAATAGTAAAGTAAAAAAGATTAAAATACTTCTATGAAAAACAAAATTATGACACAATTAAAAGGCGGTATTTCTGGTCCAGAATAAAATCAGAAACAAAATATGCTTTGATATGCACGCAACTAAATTTTTCATTAAAATTTTGCGCAATTTTTCTAATTCTCATAGCTCCGTCAATTTTCATCATATCAAGACGATTTTTTTTCATTTTATAAATAAAATCTATATTAAATGTATGCGAGTCGATACCACATTTCCATGACCTGATAAAGTCCAAGCATTTTTTTTCTAAAAAACTTTGATTGCTTGACACGTTATCTGAATTACCCAGATTTTTTCCAAAAATAACACATAAACCATAGAAAGTTGTACAATCAATTTAAAAAAAAATCAAGTACGATTTTTTTTGATCAAGTTATGCTTTTTTGAAGTTATTTGTATATTTTTAATGAATACTGTCAGCGTCAGCATTACCCGATACGTACCACGAGGAGGTTGCTATTCGGAATTTATGCATCATTTTGGCCCTGAAAGGGGCTGATTATGTAAATGTATCAATGTATCAACATAGGGATCCCGTGGTTTGACACTGCCACAGTATTTTCTGATTGCAAACTCTCGGAGGTTAGCAGGAAGCCTCTCCAAGTTATGTAATCTTCTACCCATCATGCCCATACATGCTCAATGGGATTGATGCTCTGGGTTGTTAGCTGGACGAGGCAGTAAATCTATATTGTTTATTTTCAAGTAGTCACAACATGGGGATATGCATTATCCTACATCAAACAAGGTCAGAAAATACTGTGGCAGTGACGGAGTCCCTAATTTGACACATGGTTTCATTAATTAGCTCTTTTCAGGGCCAAAATGATGTATAAAACCCAACCAGCATCCTCCTCGCGGTATGTATCACATAATGTTGATACTGGAGGTATTCATTAAAAATGTACGAGTAACTTCAAAATATACTCGGTAAAAAAAATCGTAGAGGCTTTACGATGTCTATGTGTTATCCAACTAACGCACCAAGCAATTAAATTAAAAAAAAAATCTAGTACTTTATCAGGACATGGAGATGCGGTATTGATTCGCATCCATTACTCATAGATTTCTTCTTAAAGTACAGATAATTACCTACAAAATGAAAAAAAAAAAATTGTCTTGATACAATGAAAATTGACGGAGCTATGCGCATTAGAAAAATAGCAAAATTTCATTGAAAAATTTCGGGTTTTATCATTTAATCATTGGAAGGAGAGGAGAGATTACTATAATCGAATAGGACAATTTCAATATGAGTATTATGATGCGAATTCATGAGAATATGAAACTATTTCCTAAAACTATTTGCTTTTCCAAAATTCCTCTTTGTGGTATCTTAAAGATATCATCGAAGAAATTGTTTTTACTTTTTAATTCACTTCAAAATTAATGCAACACTAAAAAAGGTAATTGGTAATTTGTTCAAAAACGATGGTACTACACTGAAATTCAAATAGACATATTCATTATTTCCAAGAAAAAAATTCTCTATTGTACCCTGTATATGCTAAAACAGAAACCCGAACTAAATAGTATTATGCAGTTTTCAGTTTACATAAGCCTAATCTCACACAGATATCAAAAACTTAAATGATATTTGTTTATCTAAGTGGAACTAGTTGAACTATGATTAGTTACAATTATGAATTTATCTGCTTAATAGTAGGGGAGGCCAAGAGGGGATTTTGGGAGTTACTCAAGCGCAGCAGATTAACATATGGGGGATACCTTGCACCCTGTTGAGTACCTCCACCATATCTAAGTCCTCTATATAAGGCCGCGCGTGTAGGGCAGCCAATCAGAATAGTAAAAAAAAATCGATAATTGGAAATACTTGAGCGCGTCAGATTAAGATATGATGGGTTAATTACATGCTGAAAAGTGTGCATTTCAATAATCTGATGATTTGAGCGTGATGTAAGGCAGTCGGAATGTCACAAAGTTGCAAAAAAAAAAACGTCACCTCGGCATTCTCGAGCGCGGTCGATTTTTTTTTATTTTGAAGGAAATAATTCGAGGATAACGGGAAAAATATAATCTGCCGATTTCCACAAGCTGAAGTAACAAAAACCGTTAATAAAGTTTAGCGCATGCAGCTGCAGGGAAATACATGTTGTTTTGAAACTCCGTCAGGAAATTCCGGGAGGTGATTCTATGGATTAAAATAATAGCAGTATGTAATGAAAATTTTTTTCGAATTGTCAATTGTTTGTAAGTTACAGCTTGTCGAAGTTCATTTTTTTATTTTTTTATTTAAATAACTTATCTTAGTCTCTCATTTGGCACACCCACTAAGTAGATGAAGCTCTATTGGACCAGTCAGAGAAAAGTTTCAATATGCGCCCCTAGAGGGCACTTTACCTAGAACTCAAAATTTGTTTGGTTCTTAATTTTTTTCTCTTGCTAGACATCACAGAAATTTAAACATTATTGAAAAGAGAAACAATATCAGAAAAAAATATGTACTCTTTGTTCAAGCCAATAAATGTAACCGTTTACCAGGAAATCGCTATTAATGTGTTATTAATCATCAAATTTTTGATCATTCTTTCTGTAATTATGAACAGGGTGTCCCGAAATTAATGCAACAAAACTTGGTCATAGATTCTTAAGACAAATTTAGGGGACCCATATTTTTTATTTTTGCTAATAAAACGATAAAAAACTAAAAATATCGTTTTTTTATTAAATTCTGTATAGGACTTATATGTTGTTTAACTTATGTGTTATGACAGCAGAAATGGTTCTACAGTTCAGAGTATAATTTGTGCGAATGTATGTAGAAATGTTGTATAATTTTATGTTCTGTGTGATTTTTGTTAAAATTGTTTTAATTGTTTTAGGATTTATACATTGTACCTTTTTTT
>NW_019416854.1:442611-500309 GCF_000390285.2 Anoplophora glabripennis
TCAGATTATGGATCAGCACGACCAGGGCATTAAACTGAACCATCTATATGAAAATCTGACGCGTTCGAGTATTTCAAAATGGCGATTTTTTTTTGGATTTTCAAAAAGTTGCCACGAGTTTGTGTCACATCCGAATCGTCAGTCTTTTGAATGGGAGCTTCGTTCGGGTTCACTTAACATCCCCTCTGAATATTCGACGTGCTAGAGTAAATTTTTGTTTTCCCCATTTTTAACCTTTCCGTACGGCCGCCCCCACCATCCAAATCGGCAGATTAACATATCTCCATCATCGGAGACACGTAGAGCATATACACTATCAATATCTGACGTGCCCGAGTATTTCCATGTCTGTTTTTTTTTTTACATTTTTGAAAGCCTGTAGACGCTTCCCCCACCGGTGACAGGGTATACATCATATAACCTTTTTCTCTTTCTACCATCTAATCTTCAAAATCCAATAGGTCCCCACGACGCTCGAGTAAATCCCTGTTTAGCATCGTGGGCTCCCCTACTATAATTAATTTGAGGCCATAAATTCCTTAGAAAAACAATTTTTTTCACATAATGCTTTTTAAAATACTGTTGAAAAACAGTACAGTACAGTGTACTGTACTGGATACAGGAGTATCCTGAATTTAAAGTCAGAATTCCTGGATCAATAACTGCATGACTGTGGGTTGCCAGGCTCCACTAACCCCATAATCTCATAATCATATCCACCAGCAGTGGGAGAGGACATAGGACATATAACCATGAAATAAATATATGGGGACATGATGTTCATACTTCGGAGGCCTGAAACTACTGTGAACTGATATGAAACATATTACTGTGAGTTGTCAGGCTTCCATAACTGAAAAACCCTGTAACCCTATAACTCTGGGTGTATAACCATGAAATACTGAGGAGTTAAGTTTGTAGTCCTGTTCTAACTCCATAATAATAACCTGAGCATATAAAATCCTGTAAACTTATGTTACAGGTTTTTTCTTTTTGTATCTTCACTGAGAAAACGTAATAGTACTTCCTTAATGTTACAATCAGTGATCAAGATTTTTTGCGATCAAAATCGTTTACATAACAGGTTATAGGATTAACCCCATAATAAAACAGAGTTATGGGGTTATAGTGTTATGGGGTTATGGTGCAAAGATATCATGAATTTAGTTGTTTCTCCAATCACTGATTGCTCAAGGTGGTTTGAAATCTCAACAATGTTTTCTAGAGAAGTTCTTTGATGTTAAGATCAAAACACGAACTGATCCAGAAATTCCGACTGTAGATTCAGAATCGATTCGGAGTTGTGTCACGATCTTTGTCAAGATCGTGTGACATTGCATATAATAATAATAATAATAATAATAATAATAATAATAATATGTTAGATAATTGACAATTATTGGAAAACTTTTATACAAATCCTTGTTGCCTAATGATGCGAATTAATATAGTTGATGAAACTGGTAGCAGAATTAAATAACATTTTGTTTCATCTGTTATTTTTACTTTTGTTTAGGAATATTAACAGACATTGCTTTAAAAATTCTGTAACTTTTTTATATGAAAATAATCGACCAATTAAAATATAAGAGGGCTACTTACTTCTTGGTTTACGAGGAGGCCTCTTCTGACATCTTGCAGCTAACCTGGCGAGTTGCCTAGCTGAGGGAGGGAATTCTAAGCCATCGTTTTTGTCTTGAGCCACAAGTTTACGCTCTTCAGAGAAAGCTCTCAGCCACTGCTGCTTGTCGTTGGGTGAGCGACAGCAAAATAATAACCATTTATCCCGCACTACGCTATATAATTTTATAGCATGTCTGACACTAACTCCCAGGTGTGCATCTGTAATTAAAAAAAAAAACAGTTTTATAGAAATTATTTATTCATGTATATTTATGTAGTATCTCAAAATTACAGGCATGTAACTAGACCTAGGGTAGATCTGAAATATATACCATAATTTTTTTATGGGCCAATAGACTATTAAATTCAAATATTTTAGTTCTTTTAGTAGGTATGACGACATATTTAATAAACTATTCTATTATGAGTGGGTGGCTCTGGAATTTATCATACAAAAAGTTTATATTACAAGAAAATTCTTACCTTTTCCATCAGGTACATCAATAACTTCAGAAGTGTTTAGACATATACGACCTTTATACACATAAGTATTCCTTTTCAAGATGTCCTGTAACAAAAAAAAACTAATATATATTTCAGATCTTTTAAGGACGTTCGATACACCTCTTACGGGGCGGGCGGTGCGGGGAGTATGCCTATGTTTATACACGGGAGTCTTGTTGCAGTACCAACCTTACATAAATTAATTTCAGCGAACTAAGTATGCTATTTAGAATGAAATTTATACAACACATATTAGCCTGCATATTTTTGTCGTGTTTAATACACGTCAGTTCACTTTTTATTTGAATAAAAGCGTCTATTTATTCATTACGAGCTTGTAAAATTATGGATGAAATCTGGCAACATTGCCATGGCGTGGTGGTAAAAGTTAGGTCAACTGTCACTACTGTCAACTTTGCGCGAATTCCGTAAACATGAATGAACAACCAAGGTACAAAGGAAAAGTAATGACTGAAAAGTATAAAATGAGTGTAAAACAGAATGTGGATTGATGAGAAAAAAAGAAAATGTGCACACCGAGAATCCATATGATAACTATCAAGAAGTTCAATGTATGATAGTGAGACGTCGACTTGTCAAATTGAAGATTATGACATAACAACTAAACTGTTCGTTTTGCAAAGAGATCCTTTCAATTTTTGTTTCAAATTGCTAGTATATTGCTTTAGATCACGAAAAATTTATTTAATATTAATTATTACTACATATATTTTCGACTGGAATAATTTTATAATCTATAATTGAGCTATTCAAATATAACGCATCAGTCGAAGCATTAAATACAGCGTACAGTGTTGCCATATTTCCTTTCATTGGATCAGATGTTTGTTCAAATTTGTCAAAACGTTATCTATTCATTCCATTATCTCAATAAATACATTGTAAGTGCATATTTTTATTGTTTTAAAATGTTTAATAATATTTAATTCTTTAATTACAATTTTATTTTCCCGATCCTAACCATTTTTAAGAGCAATATTCACGTTTGATGAAAGTTTTTTCCCAACTCCCATAAGAGCCTGTGTAAAAGAGCATAATTTTTAAATTCATTTTTCAAAAAAACTACGTTGTCGATCGATCTGATATTTTTACACAAGTCAGTTTGCATATTTATTAACAGATTTCAATTGCTTTGAAAACATTCTTACCATTTCTCTTTTGGTATCGAACCTCCTTAAGCAGTATATTATGAGCCCTAACTCAAATGTTCAGACAATATTTAGTTTAATAATTGCCATGAAAATTAATAGCTCTCTATTTAAAGTCTGGTCAAATCTGAAAGTTTGTATTTATTTACAAAAGAAAAAAATTTACCTATTTCAAGGAATTGTTGAGTTACTGTGATAATATTTCTACAATAAACATGTTCCAACAACATCAACTAAGTCAAGTCACCTTTCGACCTAATTATACCATTGATTTTATAAGCTACTTATAAAACTATGCTATCCGATAAGCCACAGTAAGAGCTGATGCTTGCCTATAAATTTTGATGGATGAATTTTGTACGTCGTTAGGATTCAGAATGCACTGCAATTGATGCACTCAAAACTAACAAATTATGCATTTATCATTGTTATTTATTACATACAGGGTGGGCCACCAGTAACGCCTCAGTCGCTAGTGACCAAACGGCAAATGTTACAGAAACCTGTTTAGGTGGGTATGTGTAGGTTGTTTAGGGCTACATTTTATAAATATGTTAAAATATACAGGGTGTCCAAGAAAAGTACCATATCAAAGTTATGTATTTTTAAATGGAGTACCCTGTATTTTACTGCATTTTTGAAAGCACCGTAAAAAAATAGGTGAACTTTATTAAAGGTTCTGCATACCTAGGACTTACAGTTTGTGAGATATTTCAATTTTAGTGAAAATGCAGGCATAGCGTAGAAATTTAATATTAGCAATAAAAAAATAATTTTAAGGAAGCAGCTTTGGAGGGTCTATTTTAGATCCTTGAAGTTATAAATTGTTATATTTGTCGTCACTTAGTATTATACAGGGTGTTCAAAAAACTGCTGAATACTTGTCTTAACTTTAAACAGCAATAACTTGGTTATTTTAAATGGGACACCCAGTATATTTTTACTTTGGGAGTTAGGAAATTTAAAACTCTTTCAAACTGTGTATAGGTTCCCTATACCTATCTCTAACGGTATTGGAGATATTTGTGCCGTTTCGTTTTTTATCGATTTTTTTTGTAAGATGTATCCACATGTCTTTATCGAGGTCTTTATTGAATTGGTTTGTGTTTTTCTTGATGATGTCTCTTTAAATATATTGAGAAAAATGAGGATGCAATTAGATGGCGCAACTGCAAATTTTTCATATTCAGTGAGAAATTATTTAAATTGAAAATTTAGTAATAAATGGATAAGTAGGAATGGTGTATGCCAGTGGCCACGCAGGTGTCCAGACCTCACCGTAATGGACTTCTTTGTTGCGAGCTATATAAAAAATCTTGTACACAATGTTCCACCTACTACTAGCGATGATATTGGAGCGAAGGATTAGAGATGCACTTGCGTGAGAATATCATTTGAAGATAGAATAAGATGCTGTATTCAAGAGAATGGTTATCAATTCGATCATCAATTAAAATTTTTCTTTGTTTCTCCTAAAAGTAAAATTTCCTTTTATCATTATCATGACAATATTCAAAAAAGTTTATTCTATAAGCAGAATAATTATAAAAAGTTATTAATTTTGTATAAATATGTTTGTAGTAAGTAACTGAATTATTTATGAAGATGAAAAATATTTATTAAAGAAAATTTTACTTTTAGAAGAAACAAAGAAAAACTTAAAGAGATGTTGGAATTGATAACTATGCTCTTGAATACAGCATCTTATTCTATCTCAAATGATATTCTCACACATTCCTTAGAATATTTGGGGTGATTGTGGCAAATCCATCTCTAATCCTTCCCTTCATATCATCGCAAGTATGTAGTAGGTGGAACAATGCGTGCAAGATTTTTTATATAGCCCGAAACAAAGAAGTCCATTATGGGAGGTTTGGACACCTAGGTAGCCAGTGACAGGGACCATTCCTACCTATTCATTTATTACTAAATTTTCAATTTATATAATTTCTCACTGAATATGAAAAATGTGCAGGTGCGCCATCTAATTGCATTCACATTTTTCTCCTTATATTTAAAGAGACGTCATCAAGAAAAACCCAAACTAATTCAATAAAGACCTCGATAAAGACACGTGGATACATCTTACAAAAAAATTCGATAAAAAACGAAACGGCACAAATATCTCCAATACCGTTAGAAATAGGTATAGGGAACCTATACACAGTTTGAAAGAGTTTTAAATTTCCTAACTCCCAAAGTAAAAATATTCTGGGTGTCTCATTTAAAATAACCAAGTTATTGGTTTATAAATTTATAACTTCAAGGATCTAAAATACACTCTCCAAAGCTGTTTCCTTAAAATTATTTTTTTATTGCAAATATTAAATTTCTACGTTAAGCCTGCATTTTCACTAAAATTGAAATATCTCACAAACTATAAGTCCTAGGTATGAAGAACTTTTAATAAAGTTCATCTATTTTTTTACAGTGCTTTCAAAAATGCAGTAAAATACAGGGTGTTTCATTTAAAAATACATAACTTTGATATGGTACGGTTTTCCTGGACACCCTGTATATTTCAAAATATTTTTAAAATGTAGCCCTAATCAACTTACACATATCCACCTAAACAGGTTTATGTAACATTTGCCGTTTGGTCCCTAGCGACCGAGGCGTTACCGGTGACCTACCCTGTATAATACTTTTATTATTCTATTATAAGTTTAAGTAACAATTTACATCTTTTCAAAACATGCTTTCTTAGATCATTTACATTTAATTTGAGACCTTGTTAGTATTTTCACTAGTTGCTTTCAAGTATCAGTTTTGTCTGTATCTCCATTCTCTACACAGACTAATCATATTGGACACTGCAGATTTTATCGAATTAAGCTTCAACTGTCAGTCAACAATTTTATATTTTGTGTTCAATGCCTATTGCTAATATTGTTTTTTAGACGATATTTGAACGTTAATGTATCACTTATCTTTGCAGTAAATCAGAAATAGCTTGTATGACCTTCTTAGATGTTTACTACAATCAAGGCCATGGTCACGAACATACGCATAATAATCAAAACTTTAAATAAAGAAAATATGTTACTTTATTGAATTTGCATTACTTGTTTAAATTTAATTTATTGAAATGTCCAAACATTTACATTTAAGGCTCGTGTATTCACATATGAGTACAGCCAAAAAAATGTCTATTGAATATTTAAGGTGACAAATCTCTCCTACAAACCCTTCATAAATGATTACAAGCCACGTAACCAGTAATTTTGTTTGGAACAGTAACTTTATTTCCTTCACGTTGCCAATTGGAATTTCGATAAAATTAAAACAATAAATTCAAGGTTATATTACAATACAATATTCTGTTTCATCGGCTAGGTATCACTGGTGTAAATTTTCACCAGATTCTATATTCAACCAATCAGCGATCGCATTATCTCAAGCGTAGACGTAACGGTTTTTCATTGTTCATTGTAAACGAATTATAAATATGTGCGAGCCAAGATTTAGGGAATTTTCGTTACCAGTACCAACCAAGCAATGATGGGTTGCTAAGCTCGGTGGTCATGTGGCCTGTAAACATTTATGAAAGCTCTGTATTTCAATAATTCCTTTAGAATTATTGTTTAGTAGTCAATAATTATTTTTCTTAAAACTATTATTTTAGCGATGTTACATAAAATGGTTACAACCTTAGAGCATATACTACTGGAGGCAGCGTCTCATTGGCCGAGAGTGTAGCGGAAGTTTAGAGAGAGAAAGGTATAGGAGTGCGCTATGCTGCTGTGTATGCTATCTCTCTCTAGCAACATGCAATCGCGTGCTTCTAGAGAGAGATAGCATATACCCTCCTATATATATCTCTCTTTAAACCTCCGCTACACTCTCGGCCACTGAGACGCTGCCTCCAGTAAGATTTGCTCTAAGGTTACACCCTATAACTGAATCACTGATACATCTTCAGGTATTCAAAATCTTCAGGTATTAAAATAGAACATATTCTAGCCCTCTTCTATATATCTGGAAATTTTGTCGTCTTTGCGTTGTTCAAGAATCATGAGTATGGTATTTATTTTTTCGTTTACTTTTGTTTGGCCCCAATTTATAAAAACTTTCCCACTATTCGACTTAATTAAAAAAAAATAAATACAAAAAATCACTGCATTCTTTAAATTTACGTCACCAAAAAGTTTGAGAAAGAATAATGTTTCTGTATAGTAGGTTCAAATTACATTCCGCATTTTCACCCATCTGTGAAATGTTATTATTTGAAAAAACATGTTAGGACTACCCCTAAAGATATAATTTTATTGGTCTATTTATTTATTGTTTGCAAAAATATCTATAACTTACCTTTTTGCAGTAGACAATTTGATGATCAAAAAGAAACAATGTGATATTATTGGTCCACATACCCGTCGTTACCCTAACTACTTCGCCTTGATAAATTAATTGTGAACTGACTTCTATCAGATCTTCACCCTGTAATTTGAATGGATATCTGTTATTGTCATTAATTAAAATAAACTATATTTTACAACGTGAAAAATGTACATAAATTATAGAGTATTAACCTTTCAATTTTCTAAAAATCTTTACTATTTATAATGGCCTTCATAAATGCCCGAGACATTAGCGGAACATGGTCTTTCCTACAACCAATCAAATCTCTGGACACAGTTTCAAAAATGTAATTAAAAGTCCCACGTCATAATGTTAAAGTCAGTTATGCAATTTGGAAAGTTTACATTTAACATTACAAATTTTTTAAAATTTGCTCACCCAATGGTCAACTGCATTCCCTAATATCTCGGACATTTATGAAGGCACTGTAAATAATAAAAATGGAAATATAACTGAATTTTACAAATCTATTAATATGAGTTATACAAAAAATGTTTTTTTTAACGATATGTTAACTAATTACCTCCCATCCTTCCACTCGATGTTGCCAGGCAGCTAATTTTTCTAAACTTTCCATCCTCCTCTTCCTCTCATTGATTAACATGGCTACACCACGCATAGCATCTAACGCTTCCTTGATGTTTTCAAAATCGTCATGTTCGGGTTTAGTATATTTTAACAATTCAGCTAATTGTAAGGGATATTTACAAATTCTTTGTACAGGAGTTAACAGATAACCATCTAAAGGTATTTCGATTAAGCCTCGCATTAATCTACAGGCTTCAAAAAATTTACTATAATTATTGTATTGATACAGTTCTTGTAGTGACGCGGTTGCCATAGGATGACTGTTGCAATAATCCGAGTACATTTTAAAACCACTACGATGTTTTAAAAAGCAACCACCGACACAACTCCTATAAGGGGCTTCCCAATCAATACAAGCCTCAAGGTCTTTTAGAAAAGCAGACTGAAATTTTAATATATCTTCTAAATTAATAAATATCGTATCTATTTGTTCTTCACTAAACATATCCTTGCGCTTCCGACACTCTGATATGTAACCTTCCGCAACGTCTTGTAACACTTTAACAAAATCACGTTCCGTGTGAACTAACTCCCGCACTACACTAGTTCTAACTTGGTCATTTGATAATAACGAAATACTAGTTCGTCTGCGAATTTGAGACGATACGTGTTGGCCAGAGGCCATCGCGGCAAGACAGTCTTCGACGGTGTCTTCCTGGCTAACCCTTAATCGTACGAATTGGGCTGGAAACCAACCTGATTTTCCATTTGTTGATCCCCACCACCAGTCCCTATTAGCAGTCTCAAGCACCTCTATCACATCACCGGCTCGAAAAGCTAGTTCTTCTGCTTCTATGGCAACATGATCAAAAACAGCCTCAGCCAGGATTACCATTTCTTCATCCATAGCTAGCTCCAAAGACTTTTTCCGGTCGGTTAGAGAAGCTACAGATGATTCGGAATCAGACATAATCTCATCGTCAGATGTTCCTAGACGAGCGTCGTGTTCATCTTCACTGAGAACATGCCCACCAACTCGAACACCTGAAAAAAAAATACATTAAAATAATAGCGATTTTTATATAAGCCTTGCAACTTGATAATTGCGTCTACTACATATATTCAAGGAGTTTGATTATACAGGGTGTTTCTGTAACAACTGTAAGGTTGAAATTCAGTTTTTATTTTATTTCTCACAGTTGGAGAAGCAGAAGAAAGTGGTAAAGGCTTTCTGATACCGATATTTGAAATCATCTGCCACCCTCGAGGGGTTTGAAAATTGCAACCCTGAATTAGATGGGTGTTCAAATCGTAAATAACATTAAAAATAAAGGATCTAGAAACTGTAAACAAAACAGAAAATAAGATGTGATTATAGCGAGAAATCTACTTAAACGTAATAGAGCAAGTTCCTATGACACTTTTTCGAAAACTTAACTTTCTTAATTATTAATAGAGTTGTATAAGAGTTCAAATTTACATTTTTAAATTGATAATTTGTTGAAACTTTTGTCAACTAAGTAATTTTTTTAAAAGTTGGTTCTCTTACACTATTGATAAACTGCACTAGTGGAAAATTTAAATATTAAAATCTTGAATTCCAAAAAGGCTTAAATGACTAGATAAGTTTATTGATTAGAAAATTAATCAGAACATTTTCACGTTTTGTTTTTAAACTAAACTTGTCATAGAGAATATTAACGAATCTTACAAAAATAATATGACTATTTTTCAGAAACATCACATAAAGAATAAAATTTTGTAAACATTTTTCCTTTTCTTTTCTGTAATTGATTCGATTTCGCAAAAATATATTAAAATTCGTTCTAACAGGAACTAGTCTTTATACAGGGTATCCCGTTCATGTTGTGTGCAAGTTCTTCATGGTAAAATAATGGGGGTAGTTCATGTAACGTTTTTTTCTTAGACATCCTGTTTTCGAGATACAGTGTGTTGAAGTTGTTACTTTCCAAATGGTTTTCCTAAATTATCTTTAAATCGGCTAACGATAAAGATGTCAAAATTTGTACATGAGTAAACATCAACCGTGTGTTAAGAATAATGTGCAAACGGTTTCTTTCTGAAAAGCAGTGTCGCCGATACAGGTAATTGGAGGGGTACAATCGAAAAAAAAAGTCAAAATTTTTTACATTTCTAAACAGTTCTGAAAACTCTAAAGCATACTACAAAAAAAAGGTATACTTGTCGAAATTCGGTAGCATGTACCATTTTCGAGAAAAATGAAGTTGCATTTTTTTGCTCACATAAAGCGGCATAACAAAATATTAAATTGAAAGAGGACTTTACCATTGAATGGGCTGAAGACATTTAGGTACCAACAATATTTGCATTTAAGACTATAATTTTCATTTCTTACATATCATATGAAACAGTTAAATTGTAAAACATTTTATTAACCAAAAAAAAATTGAAATTTATTTTAAGTTTCAGATTGTTGTGAACTAACATAAAGTAAATCAAAATAAACAGATTGTGGTAATTAATTATCTATTGATAACTAATTTTAGATTTTGTAAACTACTACACTACCATTACTAAAATAAACAATTGTTGAATGGACATGAATACTTAAAAAAAAACTGATAAGAACAGAAAAATATTAGAAAACAGACTCGGAGACACGTCGGCGAATATACGAGCTTAGGTGTATCAGAACTTTAATAGATAGGTACCAAATCTGCAAAAGTTTTAAAAACCTTTTGTTATGATGAGAGGAAATAAATTCGATCTATTAATATTAAATACCATAAAAACAAGCAATAAAAAAATAAATAGGAAACGGGATGTGTGTTTTTTAAATAAGAAAAATATGTTTGGTTTGACAATTTTTATTTTTTATTTTTGTGCAGCAGCTTTTCTAGAAGTGGGAAGACACAAATTAGAACAATTAATTAGATTGCATTAGAAATTACATAAATACTAATTTCAGTCAAAACATATATCTAACAAAAATTATTTATGGCGTTAAATCAAAATTATTAATTTCAGAGTCCCTTTAATAAAATACCTTAAAAATATAACGAAGCTGCATTAAAACTAAAAATAAATAGGTAACTTTACGAAAATATATTGTAATTTTATGATAACACATTCGGGTAGTTTCTAAAATTTATTTTCCCATTATAGTGACTTTTTTTCACCAATTTTCCCCCATAAATGAATTAGGGGTATATGTTTTCCAAACATTTTCAAGCTATTTAAACTTTATCTAAACGAATTTAAAAGTTTGTAAAGCTATCTAAATGAATTTAAATTGATTTGCGTGTAGGTATTTAATCATATTTATGTTGCATATTATTATGCATATGGCACTTTTTAAATAATTTTCTTAAATTTATATGTGGTGCTCCATAACTATAACTACAGTGGAAAATTGAAATATATTTTTCTCTGGAATATCCATCTAATATACCACTTTATACTTAAAAATTATGGAAAATTTTTAAGATATTATTTCTGCTTCACACAGTGGCTGAATATATTTATTGTTAGTTTTTTTTAGTTTACATGAAAAAGTACCTGATGATGGAGGTCCGTTTTTGTAGGTATTCTCCACAGCAACTTGTTTCTGACATACAGCCTGACCAAATTCATCTTGTTCGGGAATTTTAGATGCGCAGAGATAATTTGTTCAGATACATTTAAATAAATACATAATATAAAAGTAGCCAAGTAAAATTTTTGCACAAAAGGTATGTACCTGCCCTACTATAATTGTCTCATGTCTTTGTCATTCCTATTGCGGACTCTCTTCTTGATCTGCGCATCTCGCAGAAAATATGAGTTTGGTCAGACAATAATTTGAATTTTTTCGATTTCAAGAACGAAGCATTTATTTTCCTACAAAACTTTACTTGAACTACCTACCCCGTTAATTTTTATAGTAGAATCTAATGGAGACGTTTAGCTGATTAAAAACTGAATAGGTACTCTGCATATATGTATATAAAAACAACTCACCTGATATCTTTGTCCTCATCAGCGGAGACAGCTTATCAATGTCCAAGGGCTGGCTCAGGGACCTCCTTAGCTGCCCTCTCCGGTGACTTCCGTGTCGAAGGGTGACACCACCGGGCGCGTCCGGCGGCTTCTTCCTGGGGCTTTGGGGCCGGCCCCGTAGGGGCACCGGCGACGTCATGAGGCGCCTGTACGTGGCCCGCGGATCCCAGTGAAGCAGCCTCTGGCCTCCGAGGTCTGAACGCGTCCGCCTCACCTGCTGGTGTTTGTGGGCGCGCTGCTTCAGATCAGCCTTGAAGATGGACAGAATGAACGTTATAACGTCGTTTGCCATAGATGAAAATTTTAAGAGTTAGATGCCTCAAAATATTGCATTTGCAGGTTTAAAAACAGTTATCACAACTTAAGAATTAAAGTATTTAAATTTGTTGATAGGTGCGTGTGTTAAAAACGTTAATGTACTTTTCAATCACTGGTATGCACTAAAATTGAATTTCTAATTATCAATATCTCGTCACACCACTGGGAAATTACTTTTTAATCATTTAGGTACTATCTATCAATACCCGTAACTCATTACGTGCGACACACTAAATAAACATTTAAAATATCTCGTTTCATCATTTTATCGTATTTATAGGAAATCCGTTCGGTCGGATTCGATGCTAACGGCTGAAACTGTAGTAACGTACTAAACCTTTTAATGTTTTTCCCTTTTCGAATCCGAACCACAACTATTGAATTTGATGAGGTATCTGACAGATTGGAGCTGGAAGGGCATGTGTATGTTCCCTTCTTGCAGACGCCCTTATGTTCTTTCTTAGCGAGCGATGGCAGAACGTGCCATCCGGCCTGTTTCGAGATTGATTATACATAGACGTACCAAAAAAAAAGACGTAAAAGGATTTATATCGCAAACTTCTAAATTATTTATAGAATCACGTAAGTACACTGAGGGAAATCGAATAATAATAAAATTGTGTTAAGATAAAAATTGATGCTTTATTAGAACAAGAGAGCACCTTCTTACGGTGAGTAGGGATACATTCTGTCTAGCAACTTTTCCACTAAAGGTAAGTAGATAACTTATTACACTAGGTAAGTGACTTTAGTCACCTATGGCGAAGTAAAAATTGTAGTACAGCATCTAGTATTAATCATAGTTGACACGCAAACACGAGGGCTACAATATTAGATATAGCCATTTTGTGCCCAACATTGCAACAGGAAGAGTGCCTTGTCCGTCTTTGATATTAATAAAATATTATATTAACATAAGTCAGTAATTATAATAATAACCAACAAAGCCTTGACTGGCAATTAAATTTCGGTAAAATTAAAAATTATTAAAACAATAAGATCAAGATTACATTAAAACACAACATTCTGTTTCACCAGCTGTGATTGGTGTAATTTTTCAGGAGATTCTATTCAACCAATTAGCGATCGCATTATCTTGAGCGTAGACGTAACGGTTTCTCATTATTCACTGTAAACAAATCATTAATTTTGGTAACGCCAAGATTTAGAGAATTTTCGTTACCAGCCCTGCAATGTTGGTTGTCTAGGCTCGACGGTCACGTGGCTTGTAAACATTTTTGAAAGCTCTGTATCATGTTCCAAAAACAAACATTTATTTGTAATAGGTAACGAAAATTTTTTATGAAAAAACAAAAAGTGTTCCGTTCAAATAATGATAGTTTTTTAGTTTTTTTTAGTTAGTTTAGTTATCACACTTTTCAAAAACATTTTGAACAAATTCCAATTTGTTTTTTTATATTAATTTAACCTCAATATTTGAATATAATTAAAGTATAAGTTAATCGATTATATCTTGAACATTCAAAAATTCATCAATTTACCTTTTTAACTTCTGTTTCTTTAAACTTTTTTTTTGTACAAGATTGATCTGTGAAGGAAAACAGTTTCATATCAATTATTCTCGAAAGTTACGTGACGCCAATGTTTTGTAAAGTCCTTTTTCGCCCTTTTTAATGCACGCCTATGTCTGAAATATTAGACGTCTGCCCTCTGCCAGGTGACTCCTCATACCTTTTACCTGAAACCCCGGAGCACATGGCACCAGATTTGTATAACAAAAAAGAGCAAAACCATCTGGTAAGGCTTACTTGGCTAAATTTTCTACTTGGCAACTTTTAGAAAGTACTGAATAAAAATATATGATAGAGATATACTAAAAAAATATACTTAAAGGTATTCTTTTTCTCATTACATTTACTTTTTCTGTTTATTTTTTGTATAGAATCAACTATAAATTTTTCTCTTGCAATTTGCAAATTATTAGTGGTGTATAAGAATATACTGGAGAATAAAATTACTAGGTCCTAACTACCCCTACAGTCGGCTGCTTGTATGACACTTTATTTTACAGACAATGGTCATAATTTCAGTCGACTATTTAAGTGATTCGGAATAAAATTCCGTCTACTCAAAAACAAATAAATAATACAAAGTGTCTCGTCTCAAATTAGAAATTAAATAAACTGTTTGCATCTACATTTCACATATTTCCGTTTCAAGATGATACGTGCTTATTCTATTCTCAAATAATAAGTTATTTTTAGTACAAAGATTTTAGGCCTCTTTGGTATATAAATTAGTTTGTGCTCGTGCCAAATTACTACTCAGTTTTTGATTATACGTTATTTATGTGATGCAGGTCGCCACTAAGGTCCTGATGAATGGTCGAATAAAACAAAAATAATGGTTTCCTATCCTTAACAAATAGGTGCTTGTTAGCTTGTCTACTGAATTTTAAAATTTAGATAATCTAGGATGCTAAATTTTTATAAAAATCGATTTTTTTTTAATTACAAAAAAAAGTGTAGTGATTTTGTTCAAATTGGGCGTGCATGTTTAGTTTTTCTTTATAAGGGTCGTGTTTCCAGGGGTGGACGTAGAATCGTTTGCAATTTTTTTTTCTTCCATACTATTTCACATCGAACTCACTACATCAGTATTATGATGGATACATAGGTTTTTCAGAAATTATTCGTGTTACATTTTGATATATTGCACCGTTTTAGAAATAAATGATAAAATGTCAGATAGATACCTAATTATTGCCAGAGATATTTTTTCTAAATTAATATAATTATTATCTCTGAAGGAAATGAAGTGTTATTTACGTGACTAACTGTTTTTTACAACTTGAAATAAACCACGACACCTCTCATTAAAATCAGAAGAAGGTTAATCGACAATCATTCTAAAACCCTAAAAAAATGTTATTATTAATAAAAAATGACGTAAAATTTGTCTGTTTCCGAAATAATCCAAAAATTATATATTTTTAGTTATTTATTATTTTAGTTACAAACATGCCATAACTGAAATGTATAGACTTTAGACACACTGATCTGTTATTTGGCTACCATTTTGTTTATGGCATATTCGAATAAAAAAACTGAAGGTGGAGTGAGGTTTGTAATCAGTATTGTATTTCAATATATTACAAATAAATAAATGCAGAATATGTATCCCATCCCTGTCTAAAATCCATTTACTGAATGTAGGTACCCCTATATGTTTTATATAGGGGTACCTATTTTATATTTTTTTACGTTAATAGCAGGTTGCCATCTCTAAACTGAAATATGATACTCCCTATATAAGTGTGGATCTTTTCGTATAATTTGGTTTATTTCTTCAGTTCTTTTACAAATGATCTAAAAATAAATGTGTTTAAATGCCGTTACTATTTTCAGATACATCTACATTATAAAAACCACTATAGTAGGTCTATATATCAGTTCACAATGTATCCAATTTAGACCCCATAAATTAGTTTGATTAAGTTTAACAATTACAATATATCAATTAACCCCCCCGGGTNCACTGATCCGTTATTTGGCTACCATTTTGTTTATGGCATATTCGAATGGCTTCACTTCCATGTCACTGCAAATATATCAAATTTTATATTATTGCAATCCTGAAAAAGTATTTTACTCAAATGTAAGTAACATATACGATGTTCTTTTTAAAAATTGTTTGGTTTGTCGTGCCAATATTTTTGCTGAACTTAAATATAAAAAAACTGAAGGTGGAGTGAGGTTTGTAATCAGTATTGTATTTCAATATATTACAAATAAATAAATGCAAAATATGTATCCCATCCCTGTCCAAAATCCATTTACTGAATGTAGGTACCCCTATATGTTTTATATAGGGGTACCTATTTTATATTTTTTTACGTTAATAGCAGGTTGCCATCTCTAAACTGAAATATGATACTCCCTATATAAGTGTGGATCTTTTCGTATAATTTGGTTTATTTCTTCAGTTCTTTTACAAATGATCTAAAAATAAATGTGTTTAAATGCCGTTACTATTTTCAGATACATCTACATTATAAAAACCACTATAGTAGGTCTATATATCAGTTCACAATGTATCCAATTTAGACCCCATAAATTAGTTTGATTAAGTTTAACAATTACAATATATCAATTAACCCCCCGGGTAAATAACTTGATTAATTTATATATTTTGTACCAACTAAAAAAATGGTTGCCATTAATTATACTTCAAATAACTGCAAAAATATTTATTTATAGTAACTGTTCTATTCTAAGACTGAGTATCGTAGTAATCTTATCGAAAATGTTATTATCATTAAAAATCAAAGGAAAATTGGCAAGGAAATCAATCTAGTTGTTAACACCCAAATGTATTATCTGCAGAATTCAATCATAGCGAGGCGATTGTAAGGAAATCAAATTTTGATGGTGAATGTCTTAAGGAAACGTTTAGTTGGTATATACCTGGAATTGGTATTTAATTGGTATATACCTATTATTACGAACCGATTTCAGGCTTTGGCATTTCCCATTAAAGACCCAGATTTGCTCTAAAATCATTATTAGTATTTGGATCAAATTTTCTCGGATCACTGAACTAGTAGGTCATTCATTATGGGGTAGAAACACATACATATTACTTAGGAATACTTGTAACACATAAGATGAAAGTCTTAATACAATACGGAAGAATTGCTTAGGACAGGCCAAACTTTATCTGCTGACAGAAGCGCACAAAATAAGATAAAATAATTAAATATAGATCAAGGAAATGCTTTCCAGGATTCAAGGCATTGAAATTTCTGAGTATGCATTTTGATTAGTCCTATATTAGAAACGTCTGAAGATATAAAAGAAATGTTTCCATTTTATATACCTTATAAGATAATATACTGGGGAATGGGGATACTGCTAAATTTTATCCCGTCTTTTTTGATGCCACATTTTTTCATTTATTTAAGGCCAGAACAATAAAATTTCACTTTTTTAGACAAACATCTTATTAACTTAATTGATTATAAAAGGTTATGTAAAAGGATAAGATTATGAAGTTTTGTTTTTCTCGCCAGTATCAAATAAAGAAGAAGATTTTTATTTAAACAAAAAACAAACACGAAAGAGATGGAGTAAGTAAAGAAAGAAAACAAAAAAAAAAAGACGAAGTAAAATTTAAAAAACCCCCCCAGTTTTACCCGCCTAGAGAGCGCTCGGGAAAAGAGATGGCGCTATATTTCTAAAAACAAAAAAAAAAATATCTGTAAATTTTAATTTTTAAACTTTAGGCGTTTGCATATATCCAGAAAAACATTTTTCAGAAATTTGAACTGAAATTTTAACTTATACCTCGGAAATTACGCAGCTGATGAAGACCCATGTTTATTTTTGAACTTCTTTCTTCTTTTAATTCCTATCACTAGGTAAAGTTTGGTTTATACAATTCAGGGTACAACAGATGTTGAAGGCACGAAATAAATAAGAAAAATATTTAATTGTCTTGGAAGAAATATTATCCTACAGTATAGTTTTCATGAGCATTCAGGTTCCATAATTCATAATTTTCCTTCAACCCCTTTCGGAAATATAAAAAAAATGAATTTTTTGAGGCCCTATTTAGGGGAACATATAGTTCCCTTAGGAAGCATTTCTCGACTCATGTTTATATGAAAAAATATTCTTATTTTTGGCAATATAATCAAGTGGTAAATTATTGGACACTAAATAGAGACGTCCTGTGTAAATTATTTTAACTAACTAATAGAACAATAATTTATTAATATGGCAGTATAAGGTATGTACTATTTATTAAATAAGAGTACTTTTATACACATGGGGCAAATACATTGAACCAAAAGGCAGGAAATCATGTGTCTAATTTTTACAACTTGTCAAAAATCATTACTTTATGACCCATTGCACACAGAACCCGTACGAGTAAACAGTCGGTGGGTGGAATTCCAAGTAGGTACGTGACGGTCATTACCTGCACTAACTCTTCTCAAATTTAGCAAATCATGTCATTTTTTTCTTTACGTATTTGTTGCAATCAAAGCACTGCTTACATTGTTATCGTCAACGGTAAGGAACAACTACAAAAGCTGGCTTCGAAATGAATAAGCTTGGAAATATTAAGACTGTCTATCTACCAAACAAATAGACGCAAACTTTAAGTAAACAACTAGAATTAATATATTTTAATAATTATTAAAAAACTAACATTTGGATTGCTCGGGTTAATTTTTGAAAAATGTTTGACCAAATGTTATATTTAACAAACAGGATATTCAAGTAGATAGGAGGTCTGTTCAGAAAACAATCAAACTTTATTTTTTGCCTTTTTCAAAGTACTTCCCTCCCCTAATCACAGACTTTTCCCAGTGGTGTTTCCATTTCGCGAAGCAGTTCTCGATAGCTTCATTTGAAATGGCGTTTAAAGTCTGTGACGAATTTGCTTTGATGTTACCTATAGTCTGCAAACGGCGTTCTTTCAGCACTAATTTTAATTTCGGGAAAAAATCGCAAGGAGCCAGGTCTGGCGAGTAAGGAGGGTGAAGGACAGTAATCTAATTTTTCGCACAAAACTAACGAATTGACAAAGTTCAGTGTACGGGCGCATTGTCATGGTGCAAGAACCATGAGTTGTCTCGCATCACTTTAACATTAGATCGAGACTGATGGCTTCCTTGGGGCGTGAAGATCCTTTGCTAATCCATTGTGATGATTGAACTTCTGTCTCAATGTCGTAGCTGTAAAACCAGCTTTCGTCTCCCGTTATAATCATTTGAATGAATGTCTACGTCATTGGATCGTTGAAGGAGTTGCCGACAAACGCTGTTCGGTCATCAAACGAAGAACAAATTTTGCTGCAACGCGATGCATGTTTAGCAATTTTTCAGCAAAATTTCATATCATGACCCAAATGAGATGCTAACCTCTTCTGCAATTTATCTGATAGTCAATCGGGGATTTGTACGCAACAGATCTTCGACTTTTATCAGTTGAAGTCGAAGGCCTTCCTGATCGAGGATTATCTTCAATTGACTGACGTCCACTTTTAAATCGTGAAAACATTCGTAGCATTGCGTACCACCTGGAGCATTATCTCCGTAAGCTTGTTTCAAAAGTTGAAGCGTTTCCGTAAATGTTTTCCCCAGTTTCGCGCAAAATTTTACTTTGCATTGTTGTTCCAGAAAATCGCACATTTCAAAAATTGTCACTAACACTTACACACATTGCACTCAAATAACAATATCACGAAAACTATATAAGATATCAACAATCCCAGAATATGCAGTTAAGAGGAGGTTATGCGCAACGCAATGCTGCCAACTGCTAAAATCACTATCACTAAATATCTCCATTAGCGCGTAGTTAAAAAGTTCGGTTATTTTCTGAACAGACCTGATATCTGGTAAAACAGACGCGTTCAGAACTATTAGAGAAAAATATATAATTTTACTTGTTCGTATAGGGT
Organism: Anoplophora glabripennis; assembly: GCF_000390285.2. NCBI lineage: Eukaryota > Metazoa > Arthropoda > Insecta > Coleoptera > Cerambycidae > Anoplophora > Anoplophora glabripennis. The sequence continues at coordinate 462,570 of NW_019416854.1, forward strand.
ATGAAAATATGTATAACCAACAGTTAACTGAAATATAGATGAAAATATATTAAAAGCACGAATTTAAGTTATAAGTTCATATTTAATAGGAGTAAAGTTGACAGTGTATGGGGTCCACCATTTTTTATTTTGAAGATATGGGAAATTTCGTAGAAAAATTTAGTTACAGTTCGGCGATCATCATCGGTTTGGATCTTTAATTGCTGATTACACATACGAGATAAGATATATAGATAGATAAACAAATCTCAGAAAAGATTACTTTTATCTTTCTTAAAAAGTTTATTGAATTTCCATTAATAAGTATAGGAATTATTTTAGTACACATTCTAAAATAAACTGACAGTGAGTATATTTGTTATCATTTGAAAAAAATTCTGGTAGTTTATATGAATTCACTTTTATACGTTGAATAAACTCCATAAACACTTTTTTGCGCTCTTCACTAAATATATTCTATATCAAGAACTAAATCTGTACCTCTAATACGTATAAGTAAGTAGGTAATAGGTTTCTTCGAAATCTCGTTCAATCTAAAATAAAATATCCGTGCACTAGTAACAGATAAATCCTAGGTAAATGTACCTAGTAAACTAATAAGTTCACGTTGGCCAGAAGATAGTATAACAAACCTATCAGTTGCAGGATATCTGTAGATGAAACATAAATATCGTTTAAAAACACATCGGTATGTAAATATTGATAACTAATTTGAAAACAAATAGGTAAAGTTTTTAAACTGATAAATTTTACATTTTGAAACATCTTAGGTATGCGAAATGGCCAATTCTTCTTCCCTCTTTTATTTTTATCCATACAGGATGGATTAAAGCTAAATAGTCGCAGTTTTGAAATTTCAGGTGAAGATGTCTTCAGGTCTCTGAATTATTTTGAAGAAGCTGATAATGATAAGTTGGTAAACAAATGACAGGTATATCTATTTCTACAGGGTGATTCAGTCATAATATCATTTATTTTAAAGGAAGCTAGGGAAAATGAGTAGAATACGAATACGCAATTAAAAAATCTTGACGTACCGGAATTATCGGTCATTAACCTAGCTTTTAATGTGTTTTTAATCCGTAGTGAATTGCAACGAATAAATGGTTTTCACTATGTTTTATAATAATTGAGTTTTTAGTATCATGGTCAATTAATTACTTAGTTTGTGATACGTATAACTTATTGTGTGACTTAATGCTTTTGAAGGAGTAGTACCTATGGTGCCTACCTATTTAAAATGACAGTACGGCTAAAAAACAATCTATCATACGTCCATAGTACTTTGTTAATAAAGTTGGGATCTGCCGCGCTTTGATTTTGAAACCAATTGTAAAATTCAATATGACTGGGGAAATCAGCTGTTTCTCTTCAACGTTCGAACGCGCTATAGTCCGCTGTTGCGAAGTAAGGTGCCGAATTAACGAAGTTAAGGGGTAATTTGCTTATTTTTTAAAAGGTGGAGTACATTTTTTTCAACTTTCTGTCTTTATTAGGTCTTCCGAATACCTACGTGGTTAAAATTAATGACATTATGACTGAATCACCCTGTATAATAGAGTGAAATTCGATATAAAGCAAGTTGCCCTAATTAACGTGTTACTGACACAACTATCTTACATATTCGCAACGATTTGCTTTGTATTTAGGCAACAAGAATGCCACTTGGAAGTTTTGCTAAGTTGTTTACTTTGAGGTTGAGAAACGAGATACCTACCATCGTTAGACTTTAAAATTCCGGGGTATTAGGGTACTTGATATTCCTTCTGAAACTTGACTGTCGCTCTCAACTTTAAAATGCCTTAGATAAAATTCAGTTTTATCATCATATCGCATGCGAATGCATCATTAGGAATTAAATTAGTGAAGCACCTTCAGAGAGACCGATATCTTTAGCTTAAATATGTGGCAGGTACTATTACTTTATTGTTTGCCAGAAAGGAATAAAAATTTCAATTTTGTCTTGTTTAAAACGCAAGGCGTTACAGCGATGTTACGAAAAATTATTAGAACTGATTCATCTTATTACAACAAATAAAAAAACCAAGAATATCAATCTTCCCAAAACGATTCCCAAGTTTTCAAACTGATCGTGAAATACAGTATTTTGATCAATTGTTCAAAAATCATTGAAGATTTAGATACAGATTTGATACAGTCCAATTTTCTGATAGCAGACCCCTACATGTACAGTCTTATAAACAAATAGTAGCGTCAAAATTTGAAAGACGTTTCAACTGTAGGTAGACAAAAATTATTTAACGACACAGGTCAGATGCATCTTTAGCAATTGTTTAAAGGTGAAAATATGAACAACCTAAAGCTTTATTCACATTTATTTGAAAGAAAGCAAGTCAAATGGACAGACTAAATCTTTCAATAATTAGTCGACTAGATAAAGGAGGCAAATAACATTTTGTTAAAAATCTGCTTTTCTTCACAAATAAAAATGGCAAGTAATATTATTTTACTAAGTACCGCCTTAGACAAAAAAAATATTAACAATAAAAGGAAATCCATACTCTTAAAGGAGCATGCAGGAACGTTTTAAATATAGATGAGGTAACTAACTGCACTCAGGAAAATATGGGAGATGTGTACCTCTTTCAACCATCAATCATCATCACTTTGTTGACAATGGTCTCCTTTATCCATTCAAGCTAGTTTGATATTTGAATGAGAATAAATTTCCTCTCCTCTCCGCAAACTAGCAAAGCCTTTTTTTTATGCCAAATGTGGATCCAGGAATTGAGTATATATGTTGAAAAAGTTAATGTGTTCATTTGGCCAGATGCACCCCATCATGAAAGCTTCCAGCAATGATAGAATTTAGTCTCATATACTGAACTGACTCATGGTCAGGTGAAAACAGACTTTTTGATGATGTGACTTCATCTATGACCTAATATTAAAATGCATTGTTAAAATTATCGACCATAAGTTATCTGAGGTGAGACAAGTTAGATTCTGATGGAGACTTTGGGTATGTTGAAAAAGTACTTGATTGTAAACAGAATACACTTGGTAAGAACGTCTATTTAGAAATGGAATAAAGTACGATAAAATAAGATACGTTTCTGTAATTATGGATTCTACTTATATAAAAATAACTTTGACCCATACATCCCTTTTAAAGAAGTTACGATTATTCGAAATTCACGTATTCCTCCACGAGTAAAGTTGAAATAGAAGAAATTGGAAAAATAAACAGATAATTTGAAGAACCTACTGGTATATAAGATAACCATTTAGAAATAACTTTACATATGTCAAGGTTATACGTTTTTTTTTTCAGATTTTATAATAATGATTATGATTATTATTTCATTTTATATCCCAGTCTTTCAAAGAGAGAATCCATTTTCTAAATTTTATTATAAATGCCATAAAATTTATATTACTGCTAAAGCAGTTGCATCGTTATCGTTCAATAACATGCAAAGTTTTAACAAAAAGAAATAATAAATAAAAGAGGACAAATGATATTATTTTTGAAAACTATAAATCAACTTTCCTCCGTTTTACAATTTTGTTATGTATCTCTTTTATTCATTTTATTCTTCAATTATATTGCTCTAATTACTGAGCAAAACGCTTAACTCTATCACAATACTTGAACTTTTACTTGTAAACCATGCATTAAAATTACAAAAATCAATCTAGTTTTATAGAAGAACAGATACGGTCTATCTAAATCAGTAAACGAAGTTCAATTCATTCAGACCACTAAACTGACGTTACTTGCTACGTTTTGTTTGAATTTTGCAGTTATGAGAAAACTGCATAATATCATATTAAAATATACAGGGTGTTGGGCAGGTAGTACGGAATAGTGAGCAGAGTGTTAAAGAAGTCATTTAGAATCGATTGGATGAAAAATACTAAATGTAGTGGTTGTAAATTTCTTATATAGCTATCTATATAGCTACCCTATGCTATTTAGAATCCTTAGTGAAAAGTTGAAATCTTTTTATTAAACAATTTAATTAAATTGACCAATTTATAAAAAAATATTCTCATTTTTCACAGAAAAAATAATAGAGAGTGTACAAATTTTCCAATACCTTTTGGAATTTGTTTTTGAACAATGGTTTTCTTTTTTGATATTTCGGTTTTAGTTAAGACAAATATACTACTATACAAGAATTTTGAAGAATACATTCTATGTTCCTAATGTAAAATCTCACTATATACCCAACATTAAAATTCGGTTCCATGTTACCATTACTTAACAGTTGCAGATTAACGTCATCATGTGCCAAAATAGATACCTCGTTTATTTATCATTTGTTCTAAGTTAAAAGCCTATTAGGATCTGACGAAAATAAACTACATTTATTGTTAATACAATCAAATACATTTAAAAATCGTATTTAGATTTTTACCTAAATAAACTTTTGTTGTCATCCTAATTAAATAGCCGTAGGTAACCTCTATTTTAAGAATTATGTCGATTGTCTATATGAGTTCTATTGCGACTTTGTAATTTTTTACTATTTACTACTAGATGATATCTTTACCGGTTTTCAATTTAACGGGAAGTTCCGTATTATCACCTCTAAGTAAATTAATAAATTTTCTTAGGTTAAATTTCTATAAATATGATGGAAAATGTATCTGACGAATCTGAATAATGATGGCGACGCGCTAACTAGATTTAGGGATTTTTCGTTACCAGTGCCAGTCGTGCAATGTTGGGTTGCATATGCTTATAGGGCTTGTAAACATTTTTGAAGGTAATGGCTGCTGTAAAATATTCTCTTCGGTATTGCGAAGTATATATAAAATAAGATTTGCACAAAACTAATATGTATGTACCTACTTAGATAAATATTGTAAAAGGTGTATTATAAAATTAATGTATATGATTACAACCTCTCGTTTTAAAATTTTTAAATATAGATACAGGGTGTTCACCGTTCCATTGCAATTAAAAACGTCTATTAATTAAAAAAATAATTAATTCAGAAATTCATTAATTTAAAATTAATGAAGACGCCGCGGTTTTTCACAAACAATTATTGTGTAACTCAAACATAAAAGATTTTAGACATGAAATGTGATGTTAAATTGTAAAGGAAAATGTCAATGCAATAATACACAGGATATTTAATCTAAAAAATCATATACCTATAATTGAATACACAATGTTGGCAGATACACATACAATCAAATTACTGTAATTTCTGTATGATTTATATGACTGAATAAGATATCAATTTAGAGGCCATATAAAATTTACTACAATTGCAATTTCTAAAAATAACACAGTCCGACAATTTTCAGAACCAGAAACCGCATCTAGTGTACCCGAAGGATTTTGGTGCGCGGATTATGAATCCGAGCTCAGAATTGGCTCATCACCCTAGGTTCTCGAGATATTCTAACCTAAAAGTGTAAAAATCGCGGTTTTTCGCTACATTCGGGGTCAGTTTACAACGTGAATTAATTTTTTTTCTAAAATCGCGTTAAACCATTTCAAAGTACCACTCTTACCCTTCTAAGCGCACTTAGATTTTTTTGAAAATCTTTTTTTTTCATAGAGATAATATGATGGATTGAAGTTTAGTACCAGCGAGGGCTAAACAGCGCACTAATGCTACCCTCTATAAGCTATTGACTATGTCAAAAAAAAGAGGGTACAAAGGAACTAACGGGTTTTCCAATAAGGGCGGGTCGATGTTGACATGGAATAAAACAAGTTGTGCGTGAGATATCAACGAAATTCTTTTTTTATTTGAAAGGCCTATGTATGCCATTATGTATGGAATATGACATCGTTCAAATGTCCGCCGCAGTTCCGCATGGTAGCACGGATCGAAGAGGTCCAATTTTGAATCACTTTGCCGCATAGATCCGGCTGATGAATTTGAGCTATGGTCTAGATTATTTTGACTTTGAGAGCATCGGTCGATTGCGGCTTATTGGCATAGACCTGCGACTTCAGAAAACTCCACAAGAAAAAATCTAGCATGGTCAAATCGCACAATCTTGGTGGCCAATTCACGATACCTCTGCGAGAGATAACCAACCATACCTTCAAATCGTTTATGTAGAATGTCCATTGAGACAGTCGCTGTAGCACGTAGCACCGTCCTGTTGGAACCACATGTCGTCCACGTCTATATCGTTCAATTTGAGCCAAAAGAAATTGGTGGTCATTGATCTGTAGCGCTCGCCGTTGACGGTGATGGCCTCACCAACGTCGTTTTCGAAGAAGAACGGACCAATGATGCCGCCGGCCCAAAATCCGCACCAAACAGTAACTTTTTGTGGATGCATTGCCACCTGGTGAACCTCGTGTGGGTTGGCGTCGTCCCATATACGGCAATTTTGCTTGTTAACATAGCCATTAATCTAAAAATGCGCCTTGACGCTAAAGATGATTTTTCGGCTAAAATTGGGGTCCTCTTCCAAACGCTCCGAAGCCCAGTCAGCGAACAAACGGCGTTGTCTATGGTCATTAACTTGCAACTCCTGGGTCAGTTGGATCTTGTACGGGTGTGGACCCAAGTCCCGACGCAAAATTCGACAAGTTGAAGTCTGCGAAAGTCCGAGTTCTTGTGCATGGCGAGGAATAGACTGCCTTGGGTTCTCCTGCACACTTTCACGGACAGCAGCGATGTTCTCGGCCGATCCTTTGACGTACGGGTGTTGGTTGATTGTTTACTGAACCGGTCGTCTCGAATTTGGCCACCAAACGTTGAAGAGTTAACTTTGAAGGGACACCGCGTCTCCCGTAAAATGGGCACAACGCGCGCAACGTTTGCAATAACGAACATTTTGATAATAAAATTTTATCATTTGGACGTGCTGTTGAATCGTGTAACTTGATATGATGATTTGGCATCAGTGACTGAATAATAAATAACAGATTTGACAGATGCCGAAAAAAAAAACATAGCCGCCATAGACTGTCAACATCGACCCGCCCTAATTGGAAAACCCTTTACAACGTAACAGAAATTTTTTTGTTTGATATGTTCAATTGACCCTAAAAAATGATAAAACCGCGGAGTGCTACCTTTTAAAGGGGTGCGATAAGTAAAAAGGTGGTATTTTCAGTTTTTTGAGTTTTACTCGAAAACTATGCATTTTTTCACTATAGTTGTCAACAGGAAAGTTGTAGCAAATTGAATTTCCAATCGAAATGAGACCTTTTGAAGTCAAAAAAAATATTTTTAACAAAAATATGTACAAAAAACGAGTAAAAAAAAACGAAAAAAATGCGTTTTTTTTTCTTTTTGGTTTGGCCCACAACTTTTTTCTGAGGAGTTAGGTAAAGGCATTGCTTCATAGAAAAAAAGTTAATGTTTTTTCCGACTAATAGAAACCGAGATACATTGGATCAAAGTTGGTTACTTTTTGGATTTTTGATCAATTTTTGCCCTTTTTTGACGATTTTCGACTTATAACTTTTTTCTGAGTTAATTTAGGTATATGTAATGCCATATTCAAACGAAAGCTGGTTTCAAGACCTTTAAAATGGTGCCTGGTAGAAGTTTATACAATTAAAATCAACCGAGATATGTCAATTTAACCAACGATACTTTTTCTTTTTAAAAAATTTTTATTACTTTCGGTATTATTTTGTCTAATAAATTTATTTTTGTGAATGTGAAAGTTAAAATAAGTTTCTAGGTGATTGAATATTATTATTTATTCATTTAAACAATAGTTACTAGTACTCTATATCTCGTTTTTGGATAAATTTAGTTTATTTCCATGTTGTAACGAAATCGCTGAAGTACCATCTATCATATCTCTATGGAAAAAAAAGATTTTCAAAAAAATCGAAGTGTGCTTAGAAGGGTAAGAGTAGTACTTTGAGATGGTTTAACGCGATTTTAGAAAAAAAATTAATTCACGTTGTAAACTGACCCCGAATATAGCGAAAAACCGCGAATTTTACACTTTTAGGTTAGAATATCTCGAGAACCTAGGGTGATGAGCCAATTCTGAGCTCGGATTCATAATCAGCGCACTAAAATCCTTCGGGTACACTAGATCCGGTCTCTGGTTCTGGACTTTCGTAAAATTTTGTCGGCCTGTGTAATTTTTTGAATTTATTTTAGATTACTACAGGATCTTAATTAAGCTTTTGGAATATTGGATCATACCGATAAAATATAACACAGTAAATCGGATGAATTTGTAATCAATTTCTAATTTAGAACATTAAAATGGAAATAAAACCTCATGTTTTATGATAGGTTCCGGTCCCATATTTACCTAAATAAATTACTGCATTCGTTATTGGGCAATTACGTTACTAATTTTGCATTGGCTGAAGTGATAAACAAAAGTAGAGTTATGTATTTATTCTCACGGAATTTGAAGAAAATATACTTGACGCAATCAGATTGGAACTAAAATCAATATCTTTTAATAGTCTACGCTTTCCATTGTATGCCAAAACATAGCCCAAATCTAAACAATAGAATAATTCCATGATAAATATGGTCAATTTGGCACGTTCCAACTACAATACAGACACTAAACAAACAATGTGAGGGAATAGTCATCAAAACGCTAATCTAGGAAATGTTTTACACAACCACAATGTGCATTAATCAAACTACAAATTTCGTTTCAGTCCAAATATTTGACTTTGCTCACCTGTCGTTGTAAAAACTTTAACAAATAAATATATTTCCGTTCCGTTTGTAACATATTTAGCGATTATGCGTTCGACAGTTCGCCTAGATTAGAACCTAGCAACCGTTGTCAACAACAGTTCCTGAGTAATGTTTGATCTCTCGTAACTGAACTACCGGTACTAGACTTTCATTATTACATCTACCTACTCTGGATTATGTATTCACAACTATTATTGCCTAGAGACATACTTTGCTAAAGGAATTATCAGTATTACGATGATAATAAGTTTACTTACGTATTTATTTGCCCATTCTGTTCGGTAAACAGTAGAGGACACCAAACTGATTATCGTGACGAAAATTAATCATAGTGTCTGCACAGATTTTAAAAGTTAAGCCATACGATTTTGTCGATCGAGAGGAAGAAAAAGACATTTCCATTTGCGCGCAGGTAAACGAGGAGCAGATGTGAACTAAGACAGTTGGTGTGTACGCTGGCGATAACGTACGGTAACGAGAGGTAGCTTTTACACTAATTCTACGTCTACACCTGCTCTTTGCCTGCCGTTTTGTTCGGACGGACGCGAAGCCTTCGTTCCACGATAATTCCAAACCGCGAACTAAGAAACGCGTCCCGAGTCACCGATTTGGTTTCCTGTTCGAGGAAAATGAGTGGGAATGCGTTGTTATCATTTATCACTGTAATAAAAAGCCGTAGTTAACACTTTATGGAGCCATTAGTTTTAAGTTCACATATACACAGTGAAACACAAGCTGAACCCTGTAACAAAAAAATAACAGAGGGTGCTTTCAAAGCAGTCTAAAATATTCAATATTCTAATGAACAAGTCACGCTAAAAATATTTTTTATGTAAATACAAGTCCGAGTCAAAAAAATAACCTGATTTTTTATTAAGAAAGGTAATATTTAGGTAATAGGTGTTATTTTGACTTAATTTTTTAAACCTCGTTTTCGTTATTTTTAACTTCTGGACAGGTCGGCCACAGCAGATATTGTAAAATCTCATATTGATTCATGCAATGTCTTTTTATGTCATACGCAAATATAACAATGTATGTAGATCCAAACACACCGGATCTTACTACAAAGAGAAGTCATTGACACCGAGATAAACAGTGCTTTAAAAATGTAACAAATACTTTTTTAAACTGAAATTATTTTAAGAAGTATTTAAAATCTCTACTACTTACAACATTTCATAAAACAGAAAAAGTAATTGTTTTGCGACAAATTAGTCTTACTTAATTAGTGACTTATTCCTATCCACATACCAATATTAGGTAGTACTTAAAAAATCGTGCAAAAAATCTTAAGTTTTTAAAAACGGACATTTTTTTATGTCCGGAGTTTAACTTAACATTTTAAAACAACAAATCGCCAAGTCATACAAAACAATATGTTTTAATTAAATTATTTTCCATTGCAGCTTCAACCTGTGCTACTTCTTTAGCATAATACTATCTACTCGTAGTTAGTTTAAAAAGGTACCTACCTAAGTTTAAAAAGGCAACACTAACAAGATAAAATGTAAACAAGAGTTTACAAAACGAATTACATATCGACTATGTACAGATTAAAAGAAAAATAGTTTAATATTAGTGTTCTAGACAACACGTATTATTACCCTTAAAAAAACTGATTCCCTCACTTTGAGTGACACCCTATTACATGTCACTTAGACTATCGGGGCCATGTGTTGGGCATCTGATATAAAGAGAAAAATCAAAATTTTAAATAACGCGCGAAATGCATTCCAAAGAACGTAAGAGTTCTAAGAATAAGTTGTTAGAAGTTGTTAGAAAAATAGAAATAAAAAAAATCAAATAGCTGGTTTTTAGGCGGATTTTCCGAGCTATAAAAATATGTTAAATGAGATTGACTAATCGGACCCGTATTGCTACACGGAGTCACTAGAGGAAGGCTAGGGTTACTTGTAAATCCAGTTAGTCACAGAATTATTTATACAGTGTAGGAAAGTACCGATGGTCTATCACAAGTTACGTGAGAGCGATAAAGTAAGCCATAGAAATCCATGTGATAGACAAGGATGACTATAATGAAGGCATCTAATAGTCAACGCCCATTTCGCCCTTCCACAAATAAGATCCACTTCTTTTTTTTTGGAAGGGCGAAATGGGCGTTGACTATTAGACGCCTTCATTATAGCCATCCTTGTCTATCACATGGATTTCTATGGCTTACTTTATCGCTCTCACGTAACTTCTGATAGACCATCGGTACTTTCCTACACCGTATAAATGTAAATTCAGTCCATTAGATAACCATTAACATGGCATAATTATGCCAAAGCGTCCCGATATTCAGGCTTCCCGCCAGTAAGATAAGAACAGAAACGTCTGGACCCAAGAAATGGGCGTGTCGAATCGAGGTGTCGAATTCAGGAGAGATCTCGAAAAAAGGCAGTTCTTCCTTGAGTTCCACATTGAGCAGTTTACTTAGTTTTAGAGTCTCGGGTTAATTTAATAATGGATAAAAAATTACCTTATATTTTCATACAAAACAGTTGAAAAACTTTACGTGAATATAAACGTAAATAAGGCACTTATTACTTATAAGTACCTCATTCTTTTTCAAAGAGCGAAAAATTATCCACAGTTTTACTTGAATGAGAAATAATATTATAGGACTCTTAAATTATTTAACCTAATGTGAAAAGTAAAATTTAATAATTAAAAAATTACAATAAACCTCCAGCAGGAAAGCTTTTCTGCTGTGACAAGTATACATTTATTCTCATTAATATCCCCAATTTTCTAATTTTGTGAATAATTTTATAGTAAGTAAGAAAAAATTCCTAGAATAATAAGAAAAATTGATTAAAAAATATGTTATCAGTATGTTGTTATTTTAGAATTCGAGGAAAGGGTGATCAGCAAATTAAATGCATCAAATCAGAGGCAAGTTTAAAAAAAATGTTTCCGTTAAAACCTGCAATGTGTATACAATTCTAAGTCGCTATAGTATTTTTTAAACAAGGAAGTACGAAAATATTAACTCACACTGTTTGCGTTGTTAAAATAACATTGAAAAGCTAACTAAAAAAGTACGCGACCAGAATTTTATCGTTAGGTAAAGGTATCGCAAAAAAATTAAATTGCGTAATTGCTTTCACAGATTCACGTGGGTTTACTAGGGCGTAGGTATAACGTAGAAAAAAATTATAAACTATTCACAGAGGCCACAACAAGGAATTTTTCAGTACGATCCCGCAATTCTGACGTCAGGAGTCTATTGGAATTCAGTGGAATATGGAATATACCAAGAATAAGTTAATTCCCATAACTGGATTCAAACTATAACCAAAATAAAATAAATGAAAATTAGACAGACTTTCAATGTCATTGTCATTAAAATTTGAATTTGAGCAGAAAACAGTGTTCTGACTGTTTAATAAATTATGTAGAACCTTTTGCTGAATTTCCTGTCACTTACTGTACGTTTTGGGAGACAAAACACGTGATAATAACTCGGTGCTAAGTCTGATGAATACGTAGGATGTGGTTGGATAAACCATAATCGGTAATTCGGTAATTTTTCTGATGTCGGATAAACGGTGCGTGATCTCGTATTATATTACTGCCAGCTTGCGAGAACACACTAGAATCAGAATTAAGCAAAGCTACAAGGTTTGATGTGCAATTGCATTTTTGTTTGTTGTTGCATTTGCATTAAAGTGGTTGAAAGGGATAGAGAGAACAAATACTGCGACTTATCTGCACGAAGGCTGTGGTTTTCGCGAATAGGTGACATAGGTGAGGGGACTGTTATTTTAAAACAGACCAAACTTGTATTACTACACAAATCAGTTATCCAACAATGTAGTGTAGTGGTGGTAGATGACAAAAGTGGAACATTTCAAATGGTTTCAAAAGCCATTCTGTTGACATTGTGTTCTTGGCTGTTATAATTAATTTTCCAGAAACTGAACATTTACAATCCTAAAAGAGTTTGAGCGTTATACTCGTATTAAGGTTACTTTTAAAATATCTGGTACCATTTCTGAGACATAAACTGTTGAAATGGGTTGATATGTTTGCAATTTGGTAGTGAAGTTATATTTTAGTTTGACCAAAACATGTCTTCTCTAATGAGTCAACAGCTTGATGAAAATTTAAGAAAAAGAAATCCATCTCTTCACAAGATAAATTCATTGAAAAAACGAATTTCAAATTTCAGCATTCTGTATTTCAGAAATGGGGTATTCTTTTCTTAAAATGACTTGAGAATCAGTCCTTTCAATAATTTAGAATATCCTGCGAAACGGTCATTTGAGAAACGTTATTAAAATAAGTCCCATTTTATAACCGCGGCAGGTACTGTCTCTCATTTAATGAAAATGTAAATGTATGTATAGGTTCTTGTGGAAACGGCAATCAATCTATAAGGATCAGTTTATCAGCTAATCAGAACCTTTTAAGACGACTACGAGTAACTATGACTGTTTCTGACATTTTGATAGCTTTTTCTGTAGAGAAAATAAGGAAACTGAATCGCTGAAGGTTTTAGTCTTTTATCTGCAGTAGACACTCTTGAGAGATAAATATTTTTATGCAAAATCTTATAACTTTACAGTATTTTTTCTAATGGAAACCATATAGAATTTTTTAATGTAAATTTGCCTGGAAAGGAGCTTCTAAAAATGTTCTATATTAAGAAAAAAATTGTTCTGGAGCCAGTAATTGAAGACAAATTATTGTATTCTTTACAAGCAACCCACAAAGTTTGGACTTGGATTTGGAACATTAATTTTGTCGTAGAATGTATGCAAATTAAAAAATAATTTATTTATTTATTTTTAAATAATTTGTTGATAGGTTATACCTACGCAAATAAAAAACAACTTTGGTAATGGTAACAAACTTTTAGCGATCTTTCTAAATTTTCTAAATTTCTTTAGTTTCGTTCCTTAGTAACGAAACTAAACGTATTGTGACTATAAATTTTCAGCAAACTGTGGAGGAGCAAGGATTGCAATATGGTTTTAATGTAGGCTTAATCGATCGCTGCCTTGTCTGGAATTACGAACAGTTGGGTTTACAGTTGCTAACTAATAAATAGTATTGATTTGTGAAGACTTGCCACTAAACATAGCTTGGCGTTCCTTACAAGGCGCAGACGTTTTAAAACTCTTTCTGTTTATTTAATATAAAGGGTGTTCCAAATTTTCCGCAAGGAGTAAATTTAATATTAAATAAAAATTGTAAATTTTTTAATGATTCATGACGTGTACATGTTATGTACGGAACAATATATCGGGTAAATGGTCTCCACGGTTTTGCTGGTACATACGCATTGTTTTGTGGAAATTTTCCAAGGCTGTTTTGCATAAATACGACTAAATTACGGTGATACAGTGTTCAATTTCCTCCTTCAAGGCGTTGGTGGTTGGAGCCTTATTGACATAAAACCCAGAGAAAAAAGTTCAACGGCTTTAAATTGCATGATTTGGGCGGCCAACACCAAAACGGGAAATTACACTATCAGGAAGTGACTCAATCAATAATTGAATTGTTTCTCGGACTGCATGGCATGTGGCACTGTTTTGTTGAAACCACATGTCGTCTACATCCATATCTTGCAATTTAGGCACAAAAAAACGGATTATCATATCACGATAGCGAGCACCATTAACTGTTATTGCCTGACCAGCCGCATTTTCGAAGAAGAAAGGTCCGATGATGCCTCCAGCCCAAAATCCGCACCAAACAGGGACAAGTGTGGGATGTGTTTCTCAACAATCACTGGTCGATTTTCTGAACCCCAAATGCGACAATTTTGTAAATTAACCAAACCATTAAGATGAAAATGAGCCTCTTCGCTGAAGATGATTTTGTTCGAAAAATCAGCACCCACTTGTTCCATAATCCATTCAATGAACTCTCTCCGTTCTGCGTNACAATCCGCACCAAACAGGGACAAGTGTGGGATGTATTTGTTTCTCAACAATCACTGGTCGATTTTCTGAACCCCAAATGCGACAATTTTGTAAATTAACCAAACCATTAAGATGAAAATGAGCCTCTTCGCTGAAGATGATTTTGTTCGAAAAATCAGCACCCACTTGTTCCATAATCCATTCAATGAACTCTCCGCTCTGCGTGGTCAGTAGACTTCAGTTATTGAGTCAATTGAACTATATAGGCATGAAGAATCGAATCATTCGTGGCAATACGCTGCAGACAACTTCTGCAAATGGCCAATTCTTGACCACGGTACCGAATTGAACGACTTGTTGAAGGCCAGAGTGTTTAAGATCACTAATTTCTAGTTTCCCTGAATTTTGCAATTAATCTCTTCACAGTTGATGAAGTTAAATCACTATTCCAACCATATTTTGTACGAAAAATGGTGAACTGTACCTGCCTGCTAAACCTCCATTAATTTCAAAATATTGCTCAACAATGAAAATCGTTGTTTTCTCGTGTTGCGCTCCATTTTCAATAACCCTGAACTGTCAACTGCCACGCTGTCTTTTTTGGACACCCTTTAGCAGCCTACATTAAAGTTATATAAAAAAATATTTTATTATTAAACTTTCCGCCAGAAGCAAATGGGTAGCTTCCTTGGATGAAAATAAACCGATCAACTTAATTTTTAATACAATTTTGTTTTTTTAAGAAACTACGGCCTCCAATAACCTGTTTTATTATTTTAAGATAAGTCTTACTTTTCTTTTAGATATTTCAATGAATTCCACATAGTTTTTGTCATTTATAGTACTTGGGGTAGATAATAACCATAAAAAAATTAATAATTAAGGTAATAAATTGTTAATTTTTTTTTATCTGGTTAGGTCTTCAAGAAAAGATTAGTATAGTAGAAACCTATAGGTACGCTCCTAATACATATTTTCACAGTTATGGAAAATATTCATGTCAAGTAATAACAACATGTGAAAACAAGAAACAAAATTATGACATTAAATATCCAAATAATTAACCCATCTGGAGCACTTACGAAATAGTTTATAAGGACAAGCTTCAAATTAGAGAGGATTTAGAAAATAAAATTAGGTAGACATGTTATGAAATTGCGAGAAATAAGAAAAATAATAAAAATGTTGAAAAATGCATAGAAAACGAGAAGTTGGTGAATTGAAATAAAAAGAATTATTTAGTTGTCTAATGTTTATTTTCTTTGTTTTATTGCCATGTATATTTTGCTGTCAATATCTTCAGTAACTGAAACTTTAAGGAGCAGATAAATTATTACCAACAAAAAAATTGTCTGAGAATTGAAAGTTTAATAAAAGATAAAATGTCAAACGAAAAGTTTATCTAAATGTAACAATTTCGAAGCTAAAGGTTATGAAAAAGTAAAGAAAAACGTAAATGTTCGGTTATCCAGAGCTCGAACACTTATAAATTTGCTCAAAAGAGAGAGGTCTCCGAAGGTGTCAAATTAGAATGAAGTATTAACTTTTAGATGAAAAAAAATCGGTGTCATTTATTTTTTTTGCAGGTAATTATTTCGAACCCAAAACGTTTCAATTTCAAACAAGAGAAATATAAAGGTAGCTCACTGAAAAGTAAAACTATTTAATAGAGGTTTTGCAATGTATTATATAATTTTGATGAACTTAATCATAAAGAAACGGATTGGTACTTACACAATTAAAAATAGAAAATCAGTACATTTTAAGTAAAGATACAAAATTTATCTTTCACGTCTGCAAACAAGAGAACGTCAAAATAGGCAGAGATAATTACTTTTTTTCTTTAAGGATTGGTAAAAAATGTTATGATTATGTTAGATTTCCGAAATGAAGTGAAACGGTTAAGGTTGAAGAATTGTTTCATAATTTCTGCAAGTGATTTTACTTTCATCATTATGCAGTTTCATTGGGGAATATAATATTGGGCCACATTGAAATACCCACCTTAAATTTATCAATGAGTATTTGGTTGAGAAGATCCGAATGTGGCCGGGTTCCTTTTCCAAGCGGTGGTCGCCTTCTGATAGCTGGGGGATTGTCGAATTCGTCACCTGGTGGGTCTGTGTCGTGCGATTCGGAACTGTCACCTGCACCCCCACAGCTGGGCACCATCTGTAAGGTGACTGTATTTGAAGACGATATGCCGTGGATATTTATTTTGGAAACGAGGGTGTAACAAGGGAAGTGGCATTTTTTTTTAATACAGGTCAGAATTTTCTAACTCTTAACTGGAATACAGGATGTCGTTGTGTTCCCCACAGGATAAATAAGTATTTGTTGTTGCCTTTTTTAAAATATTTAGTTTAATTTATATCCACCTCGTTTACCAACATCAACACATCTGAAATACTTCATCTGATCTGATATGCTTGAACATTTTTCACTATGTATCTTAAGAAATAGAAAGAGACAAGTACAAAGTGAATCATAATAAAATCTAATTGAAAAAAAAAAAACGATTTATTCAGTAATTCTGTTTGGACGAATTGTATACTGCTGTATTAGTGAACGAATATTCAATATTCAATTTAATTTGTCATTGCGAACAAAAATGTTGCGTTCGTTTGCAATTTTTCTGTTTATTGAGTAAATTAATACACTTGTGTGTACGAATATCCAATATTCGGGCAACTTTACGCATATACAGGGTGGTTCATTACAAAAAATTATGAGATGTACAATGGATAGTTGGATGGACACCTGGATGCCTGGTACACTTGGACAAGCTGTACATGATAGGGATACATTTGAGACTTGTGTAATATGCGCCACACTATTAATTGAGACACACCAAGCACCTCGGATTGAATGAGTTGCTTTTACTTATACGGGGATTTTCTTTCATAATACTAAAATATGTGTTCCTCTCCTGCTACAATATGATGCGGATGCCTGAGATTTTTTTGACGATTCACGCCATTATTGGACCACCGACCAAAGGTAAACCGAGAAGATTGACTTGCTTCGTCATAAATTAAAACATCATCAGTTCTGTGTTGCTTCACATATAGGCCATTTTAAACGCTTGTAAGACTGATATAAACAGCAAATCACGGTAATAAAAGCGCTATAAAAACTACAGTAATACTGACTACACTTATTGATTCCATTGCAACCTTGACTTTATCCATTGTGAAGAAGTAGTAAGTAAACTAAAAGGTAAAAAATATAAGGCGACTAGAATTTTATGTGTGTACACTCAGCTTGACCAATCCGCGAGAATAATTTCTTTTATAAACATTTCATACTTTTGAATGGATTGCCATCGGTACAAAAATTGATATTGTTTGACTTCAAAAATTTGATTAATTCCGTTTCCATTAAGAAAAAATAAAACGCTGCAGACTTAAAATATGGTAAAGTTCAGTTTAGTATAATATTTCTTATTTATCCTGTTGAAAGAAAGCAACCACATATAGGGAAGAAACAATGCGATAACTGGAAGAATATAATCATATTGGAAAGGGTTGATAAATGTAATCGTGTATGTTTGTGGTTTTAATGTGTGTACCATTTTATTTTCTTACAGAGGGAAAAATAATAAATTATTTTAAATAACATATTTCTGATTACTCATTCATGACTACTAAGCGGATGATGCATTTATATGTGTAAATTGGAGGCTTAATTTCTTTAACAACGGAAAAAATACAAATGGATTTGAACTACGAATAAATAATTCAACTATTATAATGTAAAATAGCCTAAGCTATTGTAAATATCAATTTATTTTAGTTGCACAACATAGTAACTATTGAAATGAAAATATTGAAGCATAGCAAATAAAGTCAATAAAATGGTATAAACTTAAAATAACTAATGATTTAGGTACTTCAGACTGCCTTTTTAGAAATGTTACTTACATTTTTATAGGTTGTAATTACGCGTTCTCTATGACCATTGAGTTTTTTTAAAGAAATTATTAACATGCGGTATTATTAGATTTTGTTTTATTCTGAGGTTTAAAAAGGGGAATTTAATTTTATATTGTTACATTTAAAAGTTTTATGTCAGTAAGGTAGATTTAAAAAAGGCAGCCTATAAATTCAATGATACGGTAATCACTAAGGTATGTACGTAGGTGAGAAAACAAATACTCGATAAAAGAAATAAATAAGTGTTAGACAAATATCTTACCAAGCTAGTCTAGCGGCCGCCTATTAAAAATGTTACAAAAATTAGTGTGGTGTTTAACTTAAAATTAAAATTTAATTTACACTGTGTGTGCCTACCTACCATGGGGTAAACAAGCGGCTGTGAATTAGTGTGTAGAATACTATAGCTAAAAAAATATATGAAGAATAATTTTCGCAAGAACATATTTAAGGAAAAATACATGTTTTAAGATATACGTAGAGCTAAATCATACTGTTTATGATACTAATAAATAATTTATTTTCCAAATATACAAATATTATAAAATTTATCTACACAAAATTTGACTTCCGTGATGTTTTTTTTTTTCATTGCCTTAGCGAAATGATTTGACGTCATCATCATTTTATTCAATATTTTAATAAAATCTCATTTGAAAACCATCTACAATATACAGTGTGTCCAGTTATTCAGGTTAACACCTCTAGAAATGTGAGAAGGCTGTGGACTTTCCGCAAGCAGATTTTTTTACAATTAGTCCTCTGATATTCTACTAACCATTTTATTGATGTGACAAAACTTGGCCTACTACCAAAACAAAAAAATCGTTTTTCCAGAAAGTGGTATTAGGCATTTTTTAACCATAAGGTAATATTATCAGGCTATTTAACACCCATCAAAATACCCATATACCTTTAATCGACAAATGACTATTGAGTGTTTATTTTATGGGGTACCAAACTTCGAAAAATTAGGCTACTAAAAATTATAATAAGCAGGTCAAAGACTGTCATGAAAGTGGAATTAAATACAAATCGGACAAAAAAATACAGACAATATAAAAACACTTGTATTTACAGCCACAGTAAAAATAATAATTAACGTACCAAAAATGTAGGTAATGAATAAATACTAAGTTGTTGAACAAAAAATTGCAAAGCGTTAATCTAAATTAAGTTTTAGTAATAATATTATGTTTTTGGTAACAAAAATGCCTAATACCACTCTCTGGAAAACGACCCTTTTAAAAAATCGTAATAAGCCAGGCTTTTGTCACAGCAATAAACTGGTTAGTAGAATATAAGCTACTTTCAGGTTACTAATTGTAAAAAAATTAGCTTGCGGAAAGTCCATAACATTCTCACATTTCTAGAGTTGTTAACCAGAAAAACGGAAAACACTGTACAGGGTGATTCACTTTATTTTGACCCCCCTTTAACTTTTTTATTTTAAGAGTTATAAAAAAATGTAAAATACAAAAGTTGCACGATTTTATTTTTTATGAAGTTTGCGAAAATGATGAATGCGAAAACAAATGAAGTCCAAACAAAATGGCCGCGGATGTTAACTTTGTTAATTTAAATGGAACACCCTGTATATTTTTACATATTTGGATAGAACGTTCCTTGTCGATCATAGCCATATAGGGTTTGTTGGGTCCATCTCTAACAATAAGTGAGATAATATTAAAAACAAAAAGATGTTTTTTTATTAAGAAAAAAGGCATCTTGTAATTGTTAGACCTCGTTCAGGCATTTCTGCCTTTTTTCCAATTACGTAAGAATTTAGATTTAGTTGTAATATATTTTGACATATCGGACATTGATATAGTCCAAAATGCGTATAGGTATTTTAACTAAATCTCACTAATTAGACCGTGTGCGGCTAATTACTCATGGACAATGTTATATGGTAGGTCGTGACAGTGACAGGTAGTAATGTCATGATAACATTGTTATTGTTTAACAGTTTGTATTATTATTTAATTAAAATGGGTAACACAGAAGTAGAAAATTGAAATATTATTAGGAATTAAAATAAAATATGGAGATGAATATCTTAACTACTCTATCTTAATTCCTATAATATTTAAATTTCCTTCTTCCGTGTAACCCATTTTAATTAAATAATAATACAAACTGTCAAACAATAACAATGTTGTCATAATATTACCTGTCATTGTCACGGCCTACCATATAACATTGCCCATGAGTAAATAGGCCTCTCACGGCCTAATTAGTGAGAT
Organism: Anoplophora glabripennis; assembly: GCF_000390285.2. Lineage (NCBI taxonomy): Eukaryota > Metazoa > Arthropoda > Insecta > Coleoptera > Cerambycidae > Anoplophora > Anoplophora glabripennis. The sequence continues at coordinate 483,269 of NW_019416854.1, forward strand.
TTAGTTAAAATACTTATACCCGTTTTGGACTATATCAATGTTCGATATGTCAAAATATATTACAAATAAATCTAAATCCTTACGTAATTGGAAAAAAGGCTGAAATACATCAAAGACGTCCAACAATTACAAAATATCTTATTTTCTTAATAAAAAAACCTTTTTTTCGTTTTTTAATATTATCTCGCTTATTGTTAGAGATGGAACCAATAAACTATATATGACTGTGCTCGGCAGGGAACGATATATCCAAATATGTAAAAATATATAGGGTGTTCCATTTAAATTAACAAAGTTAACATCCGCGGTCATTTTGTTTGGACTTCATTTGTTTTTCTAATATCATTTTCGAAAACTTCATAAAAAATCGTGCAACTTTTGTATTTCACATTTTTTTATAACTCTTAAAAAAAAAAGCTAAAGGGGGGGGTCAAAATATAGTGAATCACCCTGTACATATAAGAAATTTTTTACATACTGATTATGTAACTATTAAGTACAAAGTAATTGCAGTTTAGCTGCATTTCTATATTTCAAACAAGTTTTAAATAGTGGGGTGACGTAAAAATACTCAATAGAGTCATGCTCGTACAAGTTTTCCGCTGGTCATAGGCGCCGACAGTCAACAGCGCCTAGCTGGCGGTTTAGTCGTCTGTAATCGAACGATTATTATTATTATAATTATTAATTTCTTTTACGATTATACAATTAGTTGACTTTTGGTGCATAATCTTATGTTGAGCGAAAGTAGTGGTAAAAAACTGTAATTAATTCATACTATATCAAGACAGAAGAAAACAAATTTAACGTTACACAGCTATAAAATTATTAACAAATAAAAACTATGCAGGTAGAAAACAAAACAGAATAATGAGTTCTAAAAATAAAAATACATATTTAAAAATATTTCTATAATTTTCCTTCTTTCGACGAGTGCACCTTATTAAAATTTTAATCCACCCATTTTTATGTTGTAATAAATATAGTAAGGAACTATGTTATAAAAAGTCCCCGCGAAAATTATTCTTTTGATTAAGATTTTATTATGTAATACATTGCCTCCATTTCGAGGAAATGGTGAATTTGCAGCATGTGTCATAAATAGAAATCGGAAAACTGCTTCCTATACAAAGAAAACCGGGAAAGTAAACAATAAGGAAGTCTTACCTCGATTTGTATGCCGCTGTCTCCGCTGTTGCATTTTGCGTTCCTTGCGGCTTTGTTTAATTTCTTCCTTTCTTTACTGCCACGCCAGATAAGGGGACCGAACCTGGAAAATACGAGAAAAGCATATCAAATACAAGTTCCATGAAAACGCTACGCACTCGTATATACGAACGCACTTTATATTCTCGCAAATTATTTCCGATCTTAAAAATATTAATAAAGTAAGATTGTGTTTCCCAACGTAAGAACACAGTGGATAATTAAATTCAAAGTTAACCTCTTCTAATCATGGGGAAATTGACGGACATAGGCACTAAATTCCCGGAACGAAATTGCTGTGGGTGCGGAGCACCCTCAGCAATTTAACTTTTAAACGCATCAATAAACTGAAAGTGGCATTTTTATTTATAGGCAATAATATTTGTAATTTTTGCATTGCAAAAAATAAATTCTTTTTAATTATATACCTACAAAATGAACAAAAATTTTGAAGAAAAAAGGAGTCTCTAAAAAGTCTAGTCTAGTTTAGCCTTAATATTTATTTCTCCTATGAAAATAATCTACGGTATACAGGCCGTCTTACGGTGATGGCCCATTAGAATATTTCAGACACTACTTCGATTTAAATTTTGAAAATTTCGGCTTTGGGGTTTTCGGGAGTGCTCTTTTTGAGTAAAATAATATGCTATTATTGTAGCACTTCCGGTTATGCCGGAAGTAGCTGTAAACTTCGTTATTTTAAATGCAACACTGCATTAACGACAAAATAAATTAAAAATAAGTAAAAAATGCTAAAGCTTCGTTCTGTAAGCTTTCACTTATTTTTCGGACACACAAAGAACATAAGATACACTACCTTCCGCTACCAAAATCACCTGAAGAAAATTATACCAAGTATAGACATTTTTTACGTTAAATTTTGAGAATTTAAAGCCGATGAAACTTTTTAAATTCAAAAGGAACACCCTGTATTTTTTCGTACCATATTATAGAAAGTCAAATTCTCTCTTCACTGATACACTGTTACAGTTTCGATTTTCTCAGATATTTGCTGTTTTCCTACATTCTCAAGAATATTACGTTAAAAACATTATCAAATGTGCCTTGAAAGGCAAATATTGGTATTGTCATTTAGTATCTTATAGTCCGGTCAATCTAGACATTCAAAGATACATACATTTACAACAAGCTGAAAGTGAGTAAAGTTGTTCAAAACATAATTAAAAATAACATATTAAAATTCCTCATCGTTCCGGTACTCGGAAAAAAATTTACTCGAGGTCAAAGGTAAAAAAATGGGTTTTTCGCGAATTTCAGCTAAACGGTAAGTTTTATCATAAAATTAGCTCTGACAAAAATTGTAGACCATAAAATTATCTATAAAAAATGTATCAATACTTTTTTCCTAAGAGCCACCGTTTCTGAGATATAACGATTCGACCTTGGTCGAACAGCAGTCATAATACTATGGCAAATATTTGTGCATATTAATTTTAAATGATCTAAATTTGATCGTTTATTCTTTAAAATCACTCGTTCCAAAAAAATATGTCAACGACTCTGGGATTTCATTGTTTAAATCTTCAAACATGCGACCTAGTGGAGGGTAGTTATAATTATCAAACACTGCCGATTGAATATTTTCGAGAATGATAGTTGCAGCTGCTTCTAGGATTCTGAATCGTTCTTCTTTTTTATTCATTTTTTTTTCGTACCAGGCTTAATTCAAAATATCATGATGATTGTCTCTTAAGATAATAAGTTTATCACCATACTTAAGTTTTAGTCGTACCTGAATCGTCCTGTAATCTAAAGTTGTAGTTTTGCAAACATTTCTTAGTTCGTTTAAAGTGAACTGACAGTCATCGCTATTTTCAATGTAAGTAAATATTTCCTCCATTGCCAGATTCGTAGCTTCGTATTTAGGACGACCGACTTAACCCCCAGTAGAAGGTTTCAAGAAATAAACATAGCAATCATGATGATACTTAGCTTCAGCAGCAATTAAATCATATTCAAATTCGACTCGAGCAAGAACAGCTTCTGCTATAGCATCGGAACGAGTCCGAGCTACTTCAATGCAACTCATGAAAGTGGGAGATTTTGATAAACCACCCTCACTTAAATGGTTAATCCAAGAGTACGATTCGGTTGAGGAACTATGCAGGGTAGAATCGTTTAATTTGTGGCAAATGAACCCTGCTAGATTTTCTAATCCATCATATGCTAATTCATTTAGTTCCCCAACTGTAACAATATCCTCGTTCATAGGGCTGACTGATGGTTGATCTAGCGGAAAATTACATTTCTTTATTAAAGAGCCGCTAAGTGGTATATGGGGGGTATCGTCAATTTATACGTTTGAAAATTCGGAATACGCTCCCTCACTTCTTCCCATGATTTATGATCTCAATCTATCTTGAAATTCGAGAGGACTAGGATGATCATGGAGGCCATCTTTTGTTCTGATCACACCGAAAAATTTTCAAGAACATCTTGATTCAAGCGCCTGGTTAGTACACAATCAGAGCCAAAACGACACTTCAGGTCATCGAGCAACATTTTTAAAGCGGAATTAGAAATCACGATACTTGTTAAGTCAGGGGAGCGTGGTGGCCATGGAATGGGTCCATCTCTTCCAATCTATGCATTGGGAAACGATGAACTTAAAAATTCCCTTACAGATAAGCGGTAGTGTCCAGGGCATCCGTCATTTTGAAAAATAATAACATTTTCATCATTTTGAAATTGAGGCACGTCTTCTACCAATTGTGGTNTTCTTATACAGGCCTAAACTGCACCAACAGAGCGTTGGAAATGTTCATTCGAACACGTTTTTGGTCTAACGTGAGCAAACGCGGCACCCAACGCGCGGACAGCTTTCTCATGTTTAAATGTTGATTTAATATGTGACAAACACGTTCTTTTGACATGTTCATAACCTTTGCTATCTCTCTCACTTTAATTCGGCGGTTGTCTAGCACCATTTGGTGAACTTTGGCAATGTTTTCGTCGGTAGTTGCAGTTTTTCGACGTCCCGAATGTTCATCGTCTCCAAAGCTCTTACGGCCACGTTTAATTCAGCTGCCCAAAATTTCACTGTGGTAAATGATGGTGCAGAGTCCCCATACACAGAATCCAACTCATCTTTGATTTGAGTAGGCGTATTGCATTTCAAAAACAAATTTTTAATGACAGCTCGATACTCGATTTTGTCCATTTTCATAAAAACACTCACATCAACTCACTCAAACGACTGTTACATAACAACTGTGCGTCCAAAATGGCTGAAACTTTGGTGAGTAATTGTCAACAGATGAATAACGAAATTCACTAGCTTTTATTTACGAGTGCTGCCATCTTCATGTTGAGGTCGGAAACTTTTCAGACCACCCTCGTATTTATAGGGAACTAAAATTTAGGAAGCATGTTCCTAATTCTAAAATGCACCTAAAATTCATGCACCAAAAGCAATTAAGTCATCGCTTATTTCCCAACTATACAAAATTCCATAACTCAATAGAAAGTTGATTTTATCTCTATTAAATATGTAAAAGATACAAAGGAAATCCATTAGACGCGGCATTTTCAAAATAAATGTCTCATTAAAGTTCAGTTGACTGCCTACATACCCTGAATTATACTGCAATGCACGCATCGACTTCATAGTTTCAGAATGCAAGTTGCTGCGCGATTATCAGTGTATAGTAATTTTGCACGGATACCGCCGCGCCGCCGCGCTTCGAAGCAGGAATACGAATTCCGACACGAGTCGAAACTCCAAACGGTTAACGCTGATATGGGGTAGAGATATGCATCTTTACGAGAAGCGCAATTTGATTTAGGAACGCCAACATGGCAGGTTTATTAATTTGGTCATGTTTTCCTGATGATTAGAGATAGACGCATCAATTAAGCGAACAGGATAATGATAATAGACTAGGCGGTATCTGTTTTGGTTTGGGTGAATCGTATATCCACGGAGATTTTTGGCTTTTTGGCTTTCAAATATCACTAGAAATGAAAATTTTTCTATGCGCATAAAAAAAATGTGGGCTTAACTTTTGGCGACACAATATGTTAAAAAGTTCGAAAAATGTCATCTCTTTCTTCCTATTTAATTATGTATCTTTTCAAGAGTTGATTTTAGGCGAAAATGAAAGAGGAAAAAAATGTTTGCAATTAAATTTTTTACAAAATATGTCTAGTTACAAATCGAATGAATCATGATTATTATGGTAAAAATCGAAAAAATCGCAAAAATGGGGTTAAAAAACATTACCTTTTTAGGGAATTTTTTGGGCCATTTAAATTGGGTATAGGACCTCTATACTTGGCTAAAAAAATCTTCATGTTATGTAGAATTATCACACCAAATTTCATCAAAATCGGTTTGATAGATTTTGCATAATAATTTAGCAATCCAGATTTTGAAAAAAAAATTTCAAATTTTCAAAATTTTGCACTGCAAAAACCAAGGCCCTTAGATACTTGAAAATTTAATCACATATAGAAGGGCTCTCAAGCTTTCAAACTTTTTTTGAAAAATCCGAATCCTACAATTAGGAGAGCTCTGGCGCTTGTTTAAACATTGGTCGAATTTTTGTACTTATAAACAATTTGAACTTTGTGAATATTGAATCAAATTAAATTTTTTAAAGCAGGTTTTAAAAATTCTCGGAAAGACGCTTCTTTAAAAAAAAAAACAGAACGATTGATCAATTAGTTACGTAGTTATAGCCGTCATTTATACTAAATGTACTGGGACATCCGGGCTAATTTTTGGTATTCCGAGTACTTACCAAGTCTAAGATTACAATACTTTTCTTCATTGGCAACCTACTTTAAAACGTGTTTAAAGTTATTTATGCAAGCGAGAAATTCAATAAAATCGTACGGGTGGTGGTGGTGAGGGAAGCAGAGAGCGCGGCCGCTTCGGCCTGCTCGAAATTGAATCGGCTATAACTACGTAACTAATTGATCAATCGTTTTTTTTTAAAAGAAGCGTCTTTCCAAAAACTTTTAAAACCTGCTTTAAAAAATTTGATTTGATTGAATATTCACAAACTTCTAATTATTTATAAGTACAAAAAATCGACCTTAAACAAGCTCCAGAGCTCTGCTATTTGACGGAATCGAATTTTTCAAAAAAAGTTTGAAAGCTTGAGAACCCTTATATATGTGATAAAATTTTTATGTATCTAAGGGCCTTGGTTTTTGCTGTGCAAAAATTTGAAAATTTGCAATTTTTTTTTCAAAATCTGGGTTGCAAAAATATTATGCAAAATCTATCGAACCGATTTTGATTAAATTTGGTGTGATAATTCTACATAATTTTTTGAGCCAAGTATAAAGGTCCTATACCCAACTTCAAAACCCCAAAAAAAATCTCTAAGAAGTAATGTTTTTTAACCCCATTTTTGGCGATTTTTTCGATTTTCACAATAATAATCATGATTCATTCGATTTGTAACTAGTCATATCTTGTAAAATTTAATTACAAAAATTTTTTTCCTCTTCCATTTTCACCTAAAATCAACTCTTGAAAAGATAGGTAATTAAATAGAAAGAAAAATATGACATTTTTCTCATTTTTTTAACATATTGTCTCGCCAAAAGATAAGCTCACGTTTTTTTATGCGCATAGAAAAATTTTAATTTCTAGTGATATTTGAAAGCCAAAAAGCCAAAAATCTCCGTGGATATACGATTCACCCAAATATGGCTTTTTGAAACAGATACCGTCTGGACTATAATGTGTTTTTGGACTCTGGTTCCATATTAGTGAGTTATGAGTTTTTATATTATGAGTTTTCAATATTCCGGCAATTTAACGTATACATGGATGAAGAGCTCATATTCTTTGACGTCCTTGCGTATATTGGATGTTAAATCAACACACATCAAAGGACTTGAATAATTTCTCTAGCTCTATCGGTAATAATTAGCTTTTAGGCGATATGGCGTGAACATATTGTTTAGGTAAATATCGCAAATATCAACATTTACAAATTAATACTCCCATAATCCACAAATATTTGTCAATCATTTCGAGCGAAAGTCTAAGGGCCAAAATAATCCAGTTCTATTAAAAACACAGCCACACACAAAAAAAATATTTTTCTAGTCTGGAGGTCAGATTATGTCACTCCATGTTTTGGTGGTCACTGAATCCGAATCCGTGATCCATTTAACCCCATCACGTCAGGCTTTACCGATAACCCCATATAACCTCATAACCCAAGCTGTCAATTTCTATTAGACACAATGATCCTGTAAAGAGAGCTGAGTACCCACAATAACCATATAATCCTATACATTCGACCGCAAACCTTCTAACCTCACAACCGTATAATCCCTTGACAGCCTTTTTTTTATTTTGAAGCTTTCATTTTTTTAATCAAAAACGGAGACACGTACACTTTTTAAACTCGGATTTTTAAACTCTTATTATGGAGAATTCAAATATGTAGGTGTACAACCAGTGGCACCTACCAATACAGGAACGTGCAAATTTTGTTTTTCTTATGTATCCCATTTTAGATATTCGCATTCTTTAAATCACTGCATTTTTCTGAGTACGACTAGGTATGTGTCATCCAGCCACAACAAAATTATTTAAACCGACGACAAAAACCTGTTTTTTTTTTTATATTTTTTGCTCAAGAATCAATTTGAATTCAAAACAACCTATTCCAGTTAGAAAAAATTAAACACTGCCAACTACATTACCAACTTCACAAGGGCGGTAAATTTAAATTTGGACAAATATATTTAATTATATACAAAAAGAAACGTATTTCTTAATTGCTACTATGACATTTTTTATTTAAACTATTTGTTTCAACATTTCAATTTCCAAAAAAGCTAATTTTTTGACAAATTTTCTTCATCGTCTATCGGGGACGTGTCATAATTCATCTTGTCTCTCCTGATTCGACAATGTGTTTATATATATATAGCTGAATTACAATTAAAATACGTCTCCAAAAATGTTGAAATTGGCCCAACCTTACTAGGCACATTAACAATAAAAATATTATTACATGAAAGTAAAGAAAGAAAAGTATCCTCTAGAACAGGGGTCGGCAAGTAATTTTAGGTGGGGTCCGGATACTTTTGAAAATTTTTTACGAGGTCCAGAAAAAAAATTCATATTTCTTATTTTTTATTTTAATTTGGACTCAAATTTAATCTGCTTACTAATTAAGAACTCAAAATACTCTCACAATTGTAAAATACTAGAAAAAATGATAAGATTGGCACTTAAACGTAAAAAACATTTTTTAAATAATTTATTTGAGTAATTTATACTTTCAAAGAATTTTTGGCGGTCCAGTATTTTACCTTTCGCGGTCCGGACCTGGACCGCGGTCCGCCAGTTGCCGACCCTTGCTCTAGAAACATAAGAAAACCTTCGCCGGAAATGGTTTTTATAATTGAAAAAGAAGTTTACTACTAATTGATGTAAATTTTATGTAGCTACGAAACATGTTTTAGTTCACAGCAACCGTCGGAAAAATAAGCTTCTGGTGTAAGGAATTAAAGAATATAGAAATACTAGGGTATTTCTATATTTTCAAATTGCGTTTGACGTATCGCCCTTAAAGTTACATCAATAAATTATCAAGATCTGTTACTAGTGGTGACAGTAAAATCTACTGTACTGTTTATGGATAGATCTTTTCAACAAAACCTCATGAATGCCACCATAGCGTATAGCTAAAAGACCATCTAACTTGAAAATGAAGTAACATTCAACTAAAATATATTTGTTTCAATTATCATATTTTGATCTCAATATTATCTGACAGAATTTGTGCTCCATTATTTAAATACACTGTGTATATATGATGCCTGTTATTCAAGTTGCATCATTGGGAAATCGGTTATCTTAATAGAAACTTGCAGACTTTGATGAAAGACGAGAAGAAATTTGAGGTAGATATATAGGGTATTCGGAAATACTGCTTGAATAAATTCAGGGGTGATTTTACATAAGAAAACATGAAGAATTTTTCATATGAAAATTTGTCCGCAAATCAATCCTATGGGTGTTATGGCCCAAAGATTTCGCCCGATAATGGGTGTTTATAATAAGCAGTGGCGGCTCGTGGAGGAGGACTCTGGGACTCCGCCCCCCCAGATATTTTCAAGCTATAAACTTAAAATAATGTATTTATTTAAATAAATAAGAAATCTAAATAGCATGCATTCAATATCTCTTGGATGTTAGGTTGGTTGCATAAAGTGCATGTACTCCGTGAACGTAGCTCAGATTAATGCCATCTGCCATCTATGATCGTACCAAAGAATTATGATTAACCGCGCACGCAATCCCCACTCCATCGCGGACCGTGAAATCTGAGTCCATCGTGCAAGCATATTTTTACATATGATTGGACAAATTGGCACGTGGAGGGGATAGGTGACGATAGGCTCGCGCGCTTTGTTTTGGAACTCCATGAGGCAGTAACCCGTATCACTGAAGTATGGTTATACGGGTTTTGTTTTTGCTTTGGCGCTTTTTAAGACATTATATTTTATAAGTTTAAGTTTAAAATGAGGGTTTGTGAAATAAAAAAACTTGTTATTAGTAATTTAAGTTTAGAGGAAAAAGTCGAATTGAAAAATAACGACGTCCAACGCCAGTGTTGAATTTAGTTCAGGTGTAGAAAGAGTGCAAAAAGTGGGCCGGCTTTCGCAAATTTGATAAAAACATTTATGATAAGACCCCGTGGTGGTGTGATTGTGACCAAACAAATAGATTTTTTTGTTTTGTATGTTTATTGTTTGAAGGAGGCGAAGAAAACTGGACGAAAACTGGAGTTTCTGACTTGAAACATTTTGAAGTTAAAATTAAGAAACATGAAAATTCTCCTTAACACAAAAACAAGTTGGTGAGTTTTTTACTTTTAGGAAGAGTAAATATTGCTTCTTGTTTAAATAGTGCTTATGCAGAACAAATAAATAGTAAATAGTCACAAGGAAACAGTTAAGAAAAATCGATTGCTTCTTTCAAAAATTTTAAATATCTTAAAACTATGTGGTACATGTAACCTTTCTCTTTGTGGACATAATAAAAAAAGTGACTCGGTAAACAAAGGGGTATTTTTAGAACTGATAGACCATAGTGCAAAAATTGATCACGTTTTAGATAAACATCTTAGTGATGCCCATGTTTTTAAAGGAACTTCAAAAACTATACAGAATGAACTATTACAGTAATCTACATAATTACACCCTAAATGGGTTGATTGATCGATTATCCACTTCAGCCCCCACACGTTGGAATTTTATTTCTCGTATTGTATCTAAGTAGCTACTGTACACACTGACAGTATTCATTTTGGGGTATTTGCAAAACACAATGACCTTGAAATTCCTTAAAATTTTACGCCTGCGGCGCTAAACCCGCAGCTCTTATGATGTACGTCCTTTTTTTAAAATGCGCCCCCCCCCCTGTATTTAAACCCACGGGCTGCCACTGATAATAAGTACATATTAGGTAATAGAAAACCATATATTATTAATTCGTTTTTCCTCAAAAATTGTTAGTCCCACATATTTTGACAAGAATAACATTTTTATATGTATAAAAAAATATCGCTTAATCGTATTTCGTAAAAAAGAATCTACAGATGCAGCGTTTAAGGATAATACTGGTGATTAAACACCCCCCCCCCCTATGGGCCCACCCCTGTCTGAGTGTGCAACCAATTAATAACTCCAGAAAGTGGTTTTTGTTGATAGTAAACCGATCGGATTTTCCGGACACCCTGTATATTTCCCTTTTCAATTTATCGACTATAACTGAAATTTTTTATTTTGATTTTTACTTTTTACTCGAAAACGAGAAGAGGACATTTCAGACATCGTTAAAACTTTTTCTGAGGGAAAATCAAATATGTAGACTTATTGGTCATGAAATGAAGCTTACTAGGACGAAGCAATGGCATGCAACTTCGATTTTTATATGAGCACCATATAGAATTTTCACATTTTTGAAATCAACGTATTTTCTAATTATCATAATGTGTCGTATGTTATGGCTTAATTTTTGTTTTTATCAAAATTCCAAAGACTGTTTTGAAAACAAAATCCAACTATTACTTTAAACCAAATTTTGAGTATTCATGTAAATTGTGATAATATAAACGTTCAAATAATTTCAACTTCAGATAAATTTATTAGGTAGTTAAATCTACATCTGTTTCATGAAAAACATATCCATAAGAAATTAACAGATATAGATTTAATTGACAAAATTTACTAAACAGTTGAAAAAACTGCCCTTACCAGTATATAAAAATTTATACTGGCTGTGTAATGCGGTCGGTGATTTGGAGTCGCACCTTATTTATAAAAATGCAAAAAAGAAGTACACGGTACTACTAAAAAATAGTAAACGTAATTTCTTTGCAAATTTAATTGATAAATCTAACAACAAAACAAAAACAGTTTGGAATATAGTCAATAGAGAAATTGGTAGAAATAAACCACTCCATAACGTACCGATCTACATTGAGGGAAGTTTGGTGCAAGACTCATAAAATGTGGCTTCTGCTTTTGGCAATTACTTTGCAAATATAACCGAGAAGACTCTAACCCAGTTTTATAGCAAGTTTAGACCCACTGCTTGTACGGTTTTGTAATTTAATGTTTCATTTAACCTTTTTCTTTACACTTGTTCAGCCGCAAGAAGTTGAAAATTCAATTAAACAATTAAATAATAAAAATTCTACAGGTCTGGATAATATGTCTGGGAGAATTCTAAAATCTGGCTGTTCTGTCTTAGCCAGATATATTGCTTACATAATTAATTTATCGATTAGCAGCAGTAAATTTCCATCTATCTTGAAAATAGGAACTGTTTTACCTATTTATAAGAACGGTGATGCTGAAAACATAGCGAATTACAGGCCGATTACAATTTTAAGTGTGATATCAAAAACTATTGAAAGAGTTGTATATAATCGAATTTTATATTTTTTGGATAAGTTTAAAATTGTAAGTAATTGCCAACATGGCTTTAGGGCATTTATTTACAGCTAGATGTAGGTTATTTTGCACAAGTCCAATCAAGGTTAGCATATGGAATTATTATTTGGGGAAGTTCATGTAGGGCAGATAGTGTTTTCATTGCCCAGAAACGTATTATCAGTTATAATATCACAAGAGCATAGAAAATATTCGATTATACTTCCGAGTCACGAGACGTATTCTGCGAAACATCACGACAGCGTAGTTGGAGTGGTGTTTTAAGGATATACGTCGAGTGACTCGGAAGTATAATCGAATATTTTCGTTTGCTCGAGTGGTATTCGATACGATTATATAATTCATTAGAAATTTAGCCAATAGCAATTACAAATTTTACGTAGTTACTATGTATTGATAAACGATTATACTCTTGACGACGTGGTATAACCGTTTTGGTGTTTCGCCTCCTCCAACAATGTGAACTATGTCATGGTAACGATAGTTTTAACTTTTGTCAATAAACGTCAAAAAAAAATGGAACGCTTCGGTTCAAGCTCTGAATTATATAATCGTATCGAATACCACTCGAGCAAACGAAAATATTCGATTATACTAACCTCCTCACTCGACGTATATCCTTAAAACACCACTCCAGCTACGCTGTCGTGGTGTTTCGCAGAATACGTCTCGTGACTCGGAAGTATAATCGAATATTTTCTATGCTCTTGTGATATTATAACTGATTATATAATTCAGAGCTTGAACCGAAGCGTTCAATTTTTTTTTGACGTTTATTGACAAATGTTAAAACTATCGTTACCATGACATAGTTCACATTGTTGGAGGAGGCGAAACACCAAAACGGTTATACCACGTCGTCAAGAGTATAATCGTTTATCAATACATAGTAACTACGTAAAATTAATTACTACTGGCTAAATTTCTAATGAATTATATAATCTGATGTATAGCTGGAGTATCCCCGACCCAGTCATGTCGCCCTTTATTCACTGAATTTGGTATTCTCCCGTTGAAAAGTTTGTATATCCTCGAAATATTGTTAAATATTTATAAAAATAAAGAACGTTTTATTACCAATGCATCTGTCCACTGTCATGATACTCGTAACAAACATAATTTTTGTGTCCCCTTCAATCGCCTTGGCATGACTTTGAAAGCTCACAATGACTGAGGTTATTTAACCATTTACCTCAACATATGAAAAACATAAATAACTTTCATCTATTTAGAAAAAATGTTAAAATATATTTATTAAAAATTTGTGCATACTCCGTTCAGGAATCTTTTGACAATAGTTGTTAGCTTATTTTATTTTAATCTGTTGTAGGTTGTATATTATCATATGTTTATATTGTATTTATTGTTTGTACTGTAATTAATGTGGATCGGCCTATATGTCTTTTTTTTTTTTAAATGCAATTATATTATATTATGTAGAGTTGACTTATCCCATACCAAAGCTGTAATGCTCTAGTTGGACTAATAAATATATCTACCTATCTAGGTAAACAGGTGGCGGGACTTTTCTTCAATCTGTCAGGTGTCTTTGATTGTCTGAATATCAAATTTATTGAAAGTAAACTGTACAACTTGGGATTTCGAGGGATCTTCCTGGAGTGGGTTGTCGATTATCTTTCACATAGGAAAATATTCGTTAAATTTGGACATGTATGGTCTGAGATATACGATGTAGATAAAGGGGTACCGAAGGGTTCCGTGTTGAGGGCTCAAATTTTTCTGTTATTTGTAATAATATAATTGCAAGCGTTTCAACTGTTTTTTTGCTGACGATACAGCGCTGGTCGTTACTGATGGAACCCGGGAGGGACTCCAACTGTCAACTAAAAGTTTGGTGCAATGCTTCGCCAATTGGTGTGAGAAAAATGGCTTGATAGTTAAAGTTAATATAAATAAAACCGAATGCCCCCACAAAGTTTTACTCTTTGTAACAACTCGACAACTTCAAAAAAATGTACAAGATTTTTGGGAGTGTATATTGACGATAATTTAAGATTTGTAATTATGTTCTTATAAATATAGTGTATGTTTGTACACATGTATTTTTGACTTGTCCTATACATTGTAAAATTATGTCTGTGAGGATTAAATAAATATTATTATTATATTACTATTATATGTACCAAAATACAATAAGAAAAACTAATTGAGATTTTTTCAGCATTATCGAAAAAAAATTTGTCACACCTCAATTTATGACAGCCAAATAATGCAAATGTACACATATATAATTTATATGTTTACTCTGTGTCTTATAATTGATTCTGACAAAATTCATAAAAATTGAATTTTTCAAAACATAGGTATCTACAACTTTGGTAGCTTTTGATCCATTTCACTGTGTTGTCTTGAGTGAGAAAGTTATAATTATATGTATTTTATTCAATGAAAATCAAACGGAAATATCGAAATAATGTACCTAGTAGAAGAAATATAGGAAAACTGAAAACATATGCTTACCCCGTAGATGGTACCGATGTCGCCCAAAATCATTTCAGACTAAACGTTCAATAGCCGTATGTCCATAGAAAAACGCAGCCCAATAGAACTCATTAAATACGTACCAACTAGAGCATGAATCAGCGCATTAAAGGTTTTAGAGCTCGAAGATAATAAGCCATTAATGAGAACAGACTCGACTGGACCAAAATCGTGAAGCAAGCAAAGTGGTATTTTAAACGAGACTGCAGCTGCCAGCGGCATATTCCTTTATATAGAATGGAAACTACTAGGGCACATTATCCTTATGAAAGGATAGCAATTTAATTTAAATAAAGGTGATGGAAATGCTACAGTAAACACATCGAGAATGTCTATGTATATATGCAGGCGATTGCATTTTACAGATGGATTTTGAAATAAGCTCTAAAAATAAAGAACGACGGGGAATACATTACATATACTATATTCCTTATTCCTAATGTTTGTCCTAACGTTTATAATATTTTTCGCATTACCAAAATTATTTATAAGTTTAAAGTTTTCGTGACACGAGTAAGTTTGCTATGATTTCCTGATTTCCTACAATGTTGTTATCTGATTGTGAAACAGAATATCCAGTTTATAAAATGTGTCAAAAATAATGTACACTGTGAGCGCTGATTCATTAAAGTCACTATGCAGTTGCAAAAAAGTTCTTTTAAGTAAATTAAAAAAGTGGTTTTTATTTCGTTAGAGCTTCTAACAAAATGCAATTTCGATCAATTTTTACCATACCTTGATAAATTTTACCTAGAACTGGTTGATGTCAAGTTAAATTGATAAATGATTCCGAAGAGGCAATTAAGTGGAGTGTGTTTCCATGATAACTTTTGTTATTTTAAAAGTTTTTAATAAGCTATTTCAATTTTCAGAAAGAATTTAAAAAATTAACGACATACATATAGATGTTTTCATTAGAAAAATTAAATATCTTCTTTAATTTATGCTTCAAAGGGCGCAAACCCTTAAAGATGTATTTTAAAGGGTACGTTCACGAAACATTTCTTGGAATTAACCGCATTAGACACCCGAGGTAGAAAGACATTGGCGGCGTGACGTTCACCATAGCAGCTTGCAGTGCATACTGTGTTTTGCAGTTACGAAGGCGTGTTATTTCGTAAATGTATCGTCCTGTGCATTTTCAGTGTAATTTCTTATTAAAATAAACCAATGGAGGTGAAAAATAAAAGAAAAGATGAAAAAATATAATTAAAATGCTTAACCAAACTTAATAGCGGATTCTGTCACAAATTAATAAAAGTTGATACATGGTGTACAATTTAAGACGAATTCCTTCCATTGCTCTCGTAATATCAGTAATACAAAAAAGTGCTTCAAATAAAAATTGCACCAAATAGATTTCTTCACATATTTATATTATATTTGACTATACATGGTATCTCATTTCTTATTCTAGAAAGTACAAGGAATATGTACACATTTTTTTTTAATATCAAATAACATGGATCATCATTTATCAATGTTTTAAATCCAACAAGAAATTCAAAAGTGTAATACTTTACAGGATATTCAATTTCCAAAGAGAAGAATCTGAATACCATGCACAATTAAAAATAATTCATTTTAAAATATGAACAAATTGATTTGGTGCGACATCTATTTGTAGTACTTTTTAGTGTTATTAATATATTGAAGAACACGTCTTAAATGGGACGCCCTGTATATTGCAAATGTCACAATTTCGAGATATGAAATGTCCCAAATTAATGATTTCTGGAACCAAAAAGCAGTTGAGAAAAACAAGGTAAATTATACTTTATATCATTTGTGGTTACGTGACATAATAGTGAGTACAATTTGAAATACCTTGGAAGAAGTATTCTGACACTATTGCCCTCGAAACTACCAGCATGAATGTAAAATAAAACTGTAGCATGCAAATACCGAGAGATCCAGAATGATTGATGGCGCCGCTACTTACAAATATTCTGTGTGCCGCTCTCATATTATCCTATAGTAGGATCGTATACGATGCAAAGTAGAGCAAAAAATTGTCGGCCTTTTGTCAAAGGAAAATCGTGTCATCATTTTTAGGAGGCGTAAGATAAATCATTTCAAATTTAAAATGAAATTGAATGTAAAATCTGAAATACCGCTGCATACGCACTGTGTTCTGGTAGTAGCTGTAGTCGCCCAGGTGCATCGAGTGTACGAACTGGTCGGTTATACGTCAAATACTAACCTGGCGAGCTTTGCCGTCAATTAGAGAGCGCTTCCAAAAAACAAGTAAACAACAGTGGCGCGTACAGAGGTAAAATGTAGTACATATGTGGAATTTAGGAAACAAATTGGATTTATAATAAATTACATTTAAAATAAATAGTTTATGAGAATAAAGGAATTTTTGTAG
>NW_019416854.1:501984-519344 GCF_000390285.2 Anoplophora glabripennis
TTGAATAATTTTATTTGAATTACTAAAAACCCTTTTAACCCGGTTATGAAGCTTAAAGTAGTCTCATGTTTTGAAATGCTGTTTTTATATTGTTTACTTATAAGAGAAATGGACCGAGAAATTGAAGCGGCATAGACAAAGACGGATTGTCGGGGATTAAATTTTAGCTACCTGCTACAATTTAGTACAGTCCGACCGCACAAAGTTTTTTTAAAAGTACACCTATCCTATACCGATAATACAAAATATAAAAATATTGAATATAAGCACCAGTACTACATTTATTTACGATTTGCATACATAATAACCTTTTATTACTCTCTTTCATTTCTAAACAGACTATAACTATTCAAACATTGAAATGAAGAGTAAAAATATTTAATATTTTTAACCACAATTTATTTATAATGAATGTTCAAAATGTTTACCTTGTTCTGAATACCTTACATAGATTTACTCGTCTTGTTAAACTGTCAAATACATTATGTAACTCATTTTCTGTAATATTAGCTAATTTATTTGTTACAGCGTCCTTTAGTTCACCCACTGTGTGTAAACGGTTTACATATATGGAATTTTTTAATGTTCCAAAAAGATAATACTCTAGGGAGTTAAGTCCAGAGATCTTTGAGGCCATAAGCCTCGACGTGCTCTATGGCCTCGACTAATAATGCGATCGTCACAAAATTCTCTTAGGAACTCCAGTGCTGTGTTAGCTTTAATCTAAACATGCGTTGAGTTGCCAGAATATTGAGTATTAATACAAGAACAATGCATGGGTCGATCCTGGGTTCGTGAAATAAAAACCAATATTTTTACATCTAAACGAAGAAAACGCGAGCGGAATACCTATGTTTTTAAATGAGGGCGGATATTTTGTCTGACAATAGCATGCTGCTAAATTTTTTGCCACGTACGCGTATTGAAAACATGTTCATTAAACATTACATCATTGTGTTAGTGAGAAATTGTACTATAATAATTTTTGGCTTCCTTTTCTAATATATTTAGTAAATGAGTACGTACTTTTTTAAAAGAATTACTATTTTACCGAATTTTTAGGGAAGGAGGTAAAACTGTCCCATGTTTCCATGTTCCTTCTTTTTTCAACACATGTTTATGAGACATTCCTTTTCTTATCCAGTTCAGATTGTTTTTTTATTCACTCAAGCACCTATGCAAAAGTAGGGCGTGCCACACAGAAGCAATGAAAAACATACTTTTGCGGTTACATAAGCCGGTTCTAGTACGATGTTTGCCACAAGAGCACAGGTAAGCATGGTACGTCCCGAACATAAACTATCTAGACATAGAGAAATATAAGCAGTTGGCACTTACTTGTATTTTTGTTCGGAGTGTTCATCTTTCGAATCGATCTGACACGTGGACGAGGCGGCAGACGGCACGTGACGGGGCGACGATTCTTCCTCCGAGGGCTCTCCTAGTAGTTCCGAGAGAGTCTCGCCAGTATCCGAGTTGCAGCTCTCCTTGCTGCCCTTTTTCTGGAAACGCAGCGAGAAAGTTTTCCGGAACTTCTGCAGAACGCTCTCCGTTGCCGATCCTGCAATTGATAAATAAGGTTACAGCTGAAAAATTCACACCGAACTAGAGAAAATGTCTATTTCTACTGTGAGCAAATAGTTTTTCATTTGAAATATAGCGTGTCCTGTAGAGAATGGGTTTTACTTTAAAAGTAGCTTCCTTGAGTGAAAATAAATCGATTTAGTCAAGTTATCTTACCCCAATTTCGCCCCTCTAAAAAAAGAATTGCTCTCTTTACAATAACTCATTTTTAGCATTCTTGAATGAAATTTGGTACGGGAGGAAGTTTATCTTTTCTTTTAAATTCAACTTGCTAAGAACACTTTAAACAGTTGTTTGTTTTTTGATATAAGTACTCTTCATAAATAAATACTAAATGGGTTATTAATTAATAATATGCAAATATATTTAGAAAACACATTCCCCTAGTAAATTCGTAAGGAGAAATTATATAAAATTTAATCTAAAGAAATTAAGTTTTTTTTTGAAAAACTATATTATCTTAAAATTAGCATGTGTTTTTATAATAAATATTTTTAGTTTCAGTTCTGTTCAGTCCCGTTTCAGTAGGGGATAATCTAAGGAACTTTAAGAACTACCCAAAATCAATCACCCTATGCTAACTCAAAGAAAGCGCCCGAAAAATTCGATTTGTGCAAATAACTTTTTTCCAACATAAAGCCCCATCAATTAGAATTTGCATATTGCATGTGTGTTGTAAATAAAAATACCATTTTTTTGAAGAAATATTTATTATAATAAATGGGTTACGTAAAAAAATCAAACCGTAAATAATTATGTACATTCTATCGAAAGACTTAGAAAAAACATTAGACACGCATTTTTTTATACAAACAAATAAGAAAGGAGGTCCACTTCTAATAATCAAATTTTGCAACTGCCCTTTTTAACTTTTAGAACTAACTTTTTTTTAAGGACTGCTTTTTCGGTTAGAACTAACCCTTAGATTATACGCTGCGTTTCAGTTTAAAGTAAAAGTAAAATGGCAACTTAATTTTATTTTTAAAGTAGTTTATAATACTCTGCATTTAGTAATTTTGATTTTCTTTCATATAAAACTTTTATAATAAGTACCTATATATCGAATGAAATTATTTGTAATATTTTTAATGCAGTAAATTTTGTTGTAGAAAAATCAAAATTGTTATCAAATAAAACATATTTTTACTTGTTTTTGCCTTGTTTTTCTATTTTTCATTATTATTTATGTGTATCTATTATGTTTTTTTTTGTAATATGGAAAACCTCTATGTTAACGAAGCTGCCTAGGAAAATATTGCTGTGTGACAACTGTTTTAAACATATATTGACATTTTAAAATTTAATAGTTATTTATTGTATAAGTATTTTAAGTAGAATTTTATCCACGCAAGAATGTTTAATATTCTTAAGGGGATAAAAGGTAATTAGGTAAAACACGAATGCAATACACCGTTTTATCCATAATCATATCACAATCATATTTGCGGAGTCAGAATTATTGGAATTTAATAAAAAAATATTCACACGACTTGATATTTCTTACTAGTACTCAATGAAACGTGGTAGGTTTTGTTATACCTACTGGTTGCTATGGTACGTTTGTTTATTATCAATTATTTAATAAACGGTTCTATCTGAATTTGGTAAAAATGCAAGAAAGTAATTGTGTTCCTCTGGCTGTTTTTTTCCATGCGAGAAAAATGAGGTGGAGTTCCGTCGTGCATGAACCACATGTCTCTTCTTAAATAAAGTGGAACTTCTTCAAGTTGTGGAAGTATTTTTGCTTGGCCACCAAGAAGTCCTGAATCCTCTTGACTCTTCTATTTGGTCTTGAATGAAAGATATAGTTTACAAAGAAGCTATTGATTCGCGTGGAGAGTTGTGGTAAAGAATACAAATCGCTGCCAACGAAGATCTCTCAGAAAACGTTGTGTAAAGTGTATCAGGGTCAATGGTGGATTCTTCGAACAATTACTTTAAATCATTATTTCATTTGTTTTATTGTTAATTGTTGTAATAACATGAAGAAACACTTAGGTTATTTCGCTTTTTATGATCGAGATACCGAAATGAAACAAGAGTACATAATTAATGGAAAAATGATTGCTCTTTCAGGTTTTGAATCAAGTTTCATGTTAAACACACAGGATAAAAAGTTATTAACTAAATTTTCGGTAAAATTGGTCGTAAGTGGCGCCCTCTATGAGCAACGCTGAAATTGCAACAAGCATCTTACTCGTCGTTTGATAAATTTTCAAGTTCCTAACCTACATATTTTTAGAATAATCGCAAAAAAAACGATTTAAAATTTTAACTTTCAATACCCCTGTATTTCCGAAACTATCAACTTTCGGATAAGGCATGTTTGCGCCAATGGTCACCATTTCAGCTAGTATCTTCAGCTTTCGATTTCTCCATTGCTAATTAATCACCCTATATGCACAGTCTAATCGCCTGATTAATCAAGCTTTAACCGAGACTTAAAGTACCTACCCGACCTAAAAATGTTATAATAATAAATTTGTAGGGATAATTGATGTAATGATTAATAACATTATCTATAAATGAAAAAATATTATTTACCTAAATGATTGCCGTCTACTGTTTTTTTTTTACAATTAGGAGGAATAAATTATATTTCTTATTAATTTTGAACATCCTGTGTCATAAAAAGCAAGATTAAACAATGTTTCTTCTTATTTTGTTCTATCAGTGTTGTTGTTACACTATTTTTCTGAATTTTGAACTCTGAAGTAAATATAATACATCTTTCAGTTATATTTCAGTTTCATTTATTTCATTTCAGTTCATGTATACATATTTATTATAATTATATTATCATATACAGAACAGAGAGACAATTGATTCTTTAAGAACTTTAGTATGCTAAAGCAAGTAGAATGATTTATTTTAAAAAGTAATTTGGATCTCGTGTGGGTATACAAAGCCCAAATAACTTGATATCTTAAGCTCCAGTCAGGAGAATTCATTATCCTAATTTTGTCTTTATTCTCCATAAACAAGAGGGACTGTTTTTAGTTACGTTTTTCCACACAAACTGCTACATAATAGAATTAAATGTTCCGAACCGATTTCGTGCAAATAGAATTTCGCATTCGGTATTCTACTTTGAAAACCAATGAATCTGATGCTTGCAATGAAACGTTAAAATGCGTACATTTCTATACCAAAACTGGTCAAATTATATCATTAAATAAAATTTATGGAGTTATCTGAATTATCATTTTTCAATTTTTGGAAGCAATGTTTTTCTTATAGAGTAGGTACACAAAATTTTTTCACTCTACTGCGAACAATCAAGTACTTATGTATTAGTTCATCACGGTCTTTGAATTGTATCAAATAAATATAATTCAATTATTAAAGAATGACTTTAATGTAGATGGTTTATAATCTTGTCTTAAATTTGATATAAATATCTGGTACTTATTTAATTGAAAATTTCATTATAAAATTAATTTACAACATCTACTAAAGTAGTACTAACAATATTGTATGTATCTCATGTATAAAATATACAGAGTGTCCAGAGCGTACAGAAATTTACCAGGTTGTAGGTCAAAATAGGATTGAAACAAAATTTTCGCTTAACTCACGAAGGCGGGGGTAAGATACGAGAAGGATGTTAAATTTAAAAAAAATAGTTATTGTTTTTATTCTTAATTTAAAAATCCTTATCCTAATAATATTGATATTTGACAGAGATGTATATCACTTAAAAGTAAATAAAACCATGTGATCTAACATCCAGGTAGGCCAGCCAACGCACCTTAGAAGTTACCTATCTCTTCTTAAATTTTACGACTTCAACATATCAAATAAAATTTCTCGTTTTATAACCGCACAGTAGCAGTATCATTTTCGAGAAAAATAGATAAGGAAGAATTTCTAAACTTTCAATTTTTTTTTTGTAAATACATTTTTCTAAAAATAATTCATTATTCACAAGGAAAAAAAATACATCAGAATGAACTTGATAGAAAAATAGCAATAAAGAATTTTTTAACAACTACAACAAAATATATTTTAAAAGTAGCAATTACTATATCAATAAATGTTTGAAGTGTTGCAAAAAAACTGATATTTGAAAGATCTCTTGGGTTGTATCAGCTTTGAACAAAAATGTCAACAAAAGCGTTTCTTTTTTTATTTGACCCACAGAATTATGTTGTTCTAACGAATCAAAATGCGTCGCCTTGACCCAAAATATTGTTTCGCCCTACATTTCTATTATAAAACTGCACAAATAAAATAAGTAATTAATAAAAAAATACTTGGGTGTACCTTATCTTAGTGGGCCACTTTGCATGTTGGAAACTTCTAAATAAATAAATTAGTAATATATTGCTGACATTAAGTACTGAAGTAATATTCAGTACCAAAGGTATCAGTGGCATGTACCAACATCAGAGCATGTGATCAGCATTATTAATGCAGACAATAAGTAAGTTTTATAAGTTTGACACCCTCGATAAGCTAATGGTTGCATTAAAAAGGATTGCATAGTTGCAATTATAGAGCGCACCTTAAAATATATGGCACCTAATTATTGCGTTTCTTAACAAGTCAGAAGCTACATATGAATCAACTATTCCACTATCAGATTGCGCAATATTTCTTCCGATAAAAATTACATATTTACTTTATCTAGTTCGAGTTGTATATGATGATGAATATTGCTTGAGAATGTAAGATAGATTGACAGATAGAAAAAAATGTATGTCTTGACCTCACTGTGATATGAGAGATTTAACTTTTATTTTTGTACACATCTTGAAGATGAATTAGAGAAAATTATTAACAGGATGGAGGGGTTGGAAATTTCGCGTGATCCTCTTGCATGAAGACCATCCTTTGTTACAAACTCTATTCTAAAATGGCTCAATATACTGGATTATCGGCTTTATACAGGGTCTTCCATATCCGCATTTAAAAAAAACAGACACCCCGTGTGTAGGTACTATGGGAATGAGATTTTGGTATTGGCAAATAACAAATAAATTCTATATAACATATAAACTTTTTTTCATAAAAAATATGATTTTTAAATTTTTCGTAATGTTTTTTGAACGCAGTGCAAACGAACTTGGGGTAGAATCAAATATTATAATCTTTATTCTCTATCTACAAACAAAATAAACATCAAAAATAAAATAAAATCTTACATTCAAATTATACTTAGGAAAAAAATATACGTAACAATTAAGTAATGTTGTAAACATATTTTCTATTTTTGTTTCGAATAAACAATCATTTTATTTATAAACTAATACGAAAATTAGCCACCATATATACAGGGTGTCCGGTAAGTACCTCCTAATCTCTCGGGAGTGTATAGGGGAGGTCAAAATAAAACTAGTCCTTCCTATAATTTTTTTTCCTAATGTGCCCCCTAACGGAGTTATGGGGGGTCAAAGGGGTACCTAGAAATTAACGTTTAGGGTTATAACTTTGAAACCACCCTGTATATTTTAATAAAATTTTCGTACGTTGTATTACACATGGAGCTCTACGATTTGATGCTAAAATCAACTTTTTGCTATTATCAGGTGTCCAGAAACGGACTGGCCCTATCACAATTTTTCTCAAAATTTTGACAGAAGTAATTTTATCAAACTGAAAATATTATTATTAGATACTCTGAAGGTTTTTCTTTAAAAATGGTACTCTTTATTTATTTCGAAAAAATGAACGGTTTGCGAGATAAATCGGTTTTGAAAAAAATTGGTAACAAATACAACAACAATTAAAATTTATTTTTTTACAATAAAATCATTCCCGCTAGTGCCAGCCTACAGATTCACCATAAACATTTACTGGTGGTGAATTAAGGGAATGAATAATGCCGTTTCTTGTAAAATCAACATCTATGACCAAAATACATCTACAAATTATTATTGCTCTTGTCTCCATGGAGTTCTTTTCTATTGTTTTCGTTGTTAGACCCTGTTGATTTTAAAGTACTTGTCAAAGGCGCGTGACAGAATAAAAATTCAATTTTATTGTGGTATTCGTTTTAAGCCGTTAGAAATAACATTTAAAAATGGAAGAATATTCCTGTGCAGAATATGCTGATATGCACCTAATTTATGGGGAAGCATTATGCAACTCCGTGGAGGCAAGAAGACTTTATGAGGAAAGGTTTCCGGGTCGACATTTGCCGAGTCCAAAAACTTTTGAAAGAGTTGATCGTAGTTTAAGAGAAACAGGTAAAAAAAAATAGTGAAAAACGTTAGTGAAACTAATTTCTTCCGAATCCTTTATTTAGGAAGCTTTTTGCCACGCCGTGGTGGAGCAGGAGCCCCGAGGAGAGTACGAGACCCTCATGTAGAGGAACAAATATTGGAAGACGTTGCTAATAATCCTTCAAATAGCATAAGGAAGCTTGCGGCGCAAAACAATGTTACAAAATGGGCTGTACATGAAACTCTGAAAGAACAATTGCTTTACCCGTACCACATCCAAAAAGTACATGCTATGTCTCCAGATGATTATCCAAAAAGACTTCAATACGCCAATTGGTTTTTACAGCATCATATTCGGAATCATAATTTTGGTACATCTATTTTGTTCACCGATGAAGCAGGTTTTACAAGAGACGGCATAATTAATTCGCATAATCTACATGTCTGGGATGAAGAAAACCCTCACGCTTTAGTTCAAACTCGCTACCAACAAAGGTTTATGGTGAATGTGTGGGCTGGCATTATCGGGAATCATTTGATTGGTCCATTTATTCTGGAGCAAAGACTTAATGGTGCTCTTTATTTGCAATTTTTAGAGGAAAATCTAAATATTTTGTTAGAAGAAGTGCCCCTTCAAATAAGAACTGAAATGTGGTACATGCATGACGGTGCACCACCCCACTTTGATCGTTTAGTACGTCAACATCTGACGAATGTTTTTGGTGATCGATGGATAGGTCGAGGCGGACCTGTATTATGGCCACCTAGGTCGCCCGACCTAAACCCATTAGACTTTTTTCTGTGGGGTCATTTAAAAAATAACGTTTATTCAACACCCGTAAATAGTAGAGAGGAACTTCTGCTGAGGCTAACACAGAACTGTGACCATCTCCGCAATAATCACGGAATATTATTTCAAGTGCACCGGGAAAACATTCGTAGGATTAGAAAGTGCATTGAAGTACGGGGTGCTCATTTTGAACATCTACCGAAGTAACATTTAGGTACCTTTGTTCATTGTTGAATGTTCTTTGTTGCATGTCTTGTAAGTAAGTTATTTTTCAAATGTTATTTTTAATTGGTCACTACTTGCTCATAAAGTATAGCCAACCCGTTCAAAGATTTCTGGACTTGATAAAGTTAAAGAAATTAAATGCATGAAATAATATGTAAAAAAAATAAATTTTAATTGTTGTTGTATTTGTTACCAATTTTTTTCAAAACCGATTTATCTCGCAAACCGTTCATTTTTTCGAAATAAATAAAGAGTACCATTTTTAAAGAAAAACCTTCAGAGTATCTAATAATAATATTTTCAGTTTGATAAAATTACTTCTGTCAAAATTTTGAGAAAAATTGTGATAGGGCCAGTCCGTTTCTGGACACCTGATAATAGCAAAAAGTTGATTTTAGCATCAAATCGTAGAGCTCCATGTGTAATACAACGTACGAAAATTTTATTAAAATATACAGGGTGGTTTCAAAGTTATAACCCTAAACGTTAATTTCTAGGTACCCCTTTGACCCCCCATAACTCCGTTAGGGGGCACATTAGGAAAAAAAATTATAGGAAGGACTAGTTTTATTTTGACCTCCCCTATACACTCCCGAGAGATTAGGAGGTACTTACCGGACACCCTGTATATTAATTAATATGGTTCTGTATTTAAGATTTGCTTTATCATAAGTATCATAAGTAAGCTGCTTTTAAAAATTAAATTTATAGCTATTTTAATGTTAATTGGCAATAAATGTACAAAATATAACACCTTCAAAGAAAATCACATTTTGAACTACAATATCAAATCATGCTCCAATATATTTTTAATTTGATGCGTGACAAAAACAAGTTATGTCAGGCAATATTCTTCTTTAAACGAGATCGTGTTTTGAAATTATACATTTTTAATTAGCATTTTGCGTATATTTCTATATATTTTGCATTATATTTTATGGTTTAAACCGACTCTATATTAGCACCGTTACTTTTTGCTAGTAAGTTTGAAGGACGTATCTTTTAAAAAATGAGCATATCAACCTTTCACCATTTAATATGCAAAAATAATATCAGCAGAGAAGAATGGAGGGGTACGGGATGTAGGACCCCTTAGCGACGAAATTTAATCGTTTTTTGTACTAATTCAAACAAACAAGTACACGTATCTAAGAATGAGACTGAAATATAATAATTATTATTAATCAATGCTCATCTATTTTACATTTATTCCACTTAAACAATTGTAGATTATTTGCCTCATTGAATTCTCTCCGTAATATACAACTTCCTTCCTATTCTGATTTTTCCTTACTTAACAGCAGAATCCCATTTGAAATTTCCTATCTCCCGATTCGAGATGTACTTGTTGAACGAACCAATCGATCTCCATTTCCCGAGCTAATTTTAGTTTGAGATATACCAGTCGCGTTGTTCTCACTGTTTACGTGGTTTTCTTACTGCTTAGAAGAAATAAAGGGTAGAATTCAGTTTCGGATAATTTGCTTGGGCAGAACTTATGGATCTGTTTCTTTTCCACTTTGTGTTTATTTATTTTTATATCATATATTTTAAGCTTAGGAAGCAACCAGTTTCAATATAATATATTCGGGTTTTAATCCTAAAATTCACGAGGTGACAGAATAAATTATTCGTATTTTAAGTAAAAAGATTTGTCTAATTAGAAGGACCGTTTCAAACTTTTGATTTTTTATTAAATTTTTTTGTTCTCGCGAGAAAACTGTAAACAAAATATATTTAACTTTTATTTTCCAAATAACAATTTTTTTGGGGCTTTAACTGTATAGTAGAGAAATGGATCTCTTTAAATTCGTCATAACTATAATAAAAACTTATGAAAGCAAGAACTCGAAATAAAAAATAAAATTCGTGACATGTTATATGAGTCGGGACAAATTGTAATAAGTTAGGAGTACACTAAGAATTTTACATTGAAACAAAATATAATTTTTTCCTATCTCCAGTCAACATAAATCACAAAAAAATCAAGGCTCTTCTTCAGTATTACACTGCTTTTCGTTCCATGTTTATTATTACGTGACATAAGGAATATTAAACTTGCTAAATTAGCTTCACCATTAGTTTCAGCCTGGCGCTTCAGATAATATATCAACATTTCAAAGGAACTGAACTACTTTGACAATTCTCTTTAAGGCTCCTTGCAAAAAAATAAATTGAGACAGTTCGCGCAAAACAGATATGGAGTCTTACATACGAATGCTGTCTGCATTTTTATGAAGTAGTAACTTGAAGCAGTATAAAAAACATGTTGAGATACAAGGAGTTCAAAATGAACAGATATGGTTTAATTCAGGTCGTAAAAGGAAAGGAGGAAAAACCATATAAATAATACCCTATTTGCTTCATGACGTGATTACCTGAACTATTATTATATTATTACACCAGGGCAGCTTTAGCAATAATTAGTTGTACGTATATGGTGTCACATTTTGTTATTTATCTAAAAAATGTTATATTCTAAAGATATTGTGCAGAACTTTCATAACTGTTTACAAGTAACCACCAAGCTTAGACAACCAACATTACAGGGCTGGTACTAGTAATGAAATTCCTTAAATCTGGCGTCACTAATATTGATAGTTCGATTACAATGAACCATGACAAACCGCTGAATAGTTGAATAGAATCTCGTGAACATTTACACCAATCACATCTGGTGAAACAGAATGTTGTATTTTATTGTAATTGTTTTAATTTTACCGAAATTTTATTGCCAACGCAAAGGAAGTAACAACTGTTCCAAACAAAATTACTGGTTACGTGGATTTTAATTATTTACGAAGGCTCTGTAGTAACAAATGTTTATAAATCCTTTGTGTTTTATTATAATGGTGAGTCTAGCTTAAATTATCTCAAAATAGCCTAGTCGATGGAAGTAATTTGGCATCAAAAGCACAAGTAATTAGCAATATGGCTAATTTTTTCCAAATGTTTTGTAATTTCATATAAATCATTTGTCAGATCACAACTTGATTTTAAAAATTTGATCTGGAAACAGCGTTAATTTTTTTCCTTATAAGTTCTTCATAAGTTCTTCAAAGTATGTAGATTCATATAAGAAAAAGTTCACTGGTCTATTCGTCCAAAAAATTTTGAAAAATATTTGATTTTCGAAATTCTTTAATATTTTGGACAAGGATCAAGATACAGAAAAATTAAAAATACTGCCTTGTAGAAGAGGTTTTTTCCAAGAAAAAAGATCCTTTGCACTCTTTTCGTCTGAACTATGGTTTGTCGGGAAAAAATTATTAAAGCCATGAAGTCATCTTCCGCGGGCAAACAAGCGAATAAATTCAATCTTCAAACGTAAGAATTGTCAAATTTCACTCAAATATTGAATACATTAATGTGTAGAAATTCAATGCAAAATATAAAAAAGTAAAATAAAATTAAAAAATTTTAAAAAATTTTCAAAATATTCATAAATATTCGTCTTCATATTGTAATAGTATCAAATTTTATATTTCAATGATCAAAAGATATTTACACTGGGAACCAGAAAATATGCTATTTTCTTATGATAGGTATACAAAAAATCATTAAAAGTGAAAAACGTTCGTAACCAAATGAATTTGTGCTTAGTGATTCATAATCTGCGTAATTCCCTCAACATTTTAAGAAAAGTCTCAATCAAATTTGTTTAGTTTTAATAAAGTTCCAGATGCTAATATATATATTTTGCCGTAAACTCAAGATTCTTAAAATTTTCAAATTAACTACAAGGGTCGTATTTCGTAATTAGATCAAATCCATTACCCGGAAATTTTATTTGTGAAACAGGTCACCTAAATAACAATTCCCGATGTTGCAAAAATTTTTCGAACTATCCTTATGTTTAAGTATATTTGTCATTGCAACGCTCTATTTTCGATTCGAATATATTATACAGGGTGTCCCAAAATTCATGCAACAAAATTTGATCATAGATTCGTAAGAAAAATTTAGGGGACCCGTATTTTTTCTTTTTACCAACTAGCCCCCTCTTTCGGAGTTACAACCCCCTGAAATCTGCCCCTAAGAAGTCTTTTTTATATCTCAAAACCATGTTGTACGAGAATCACTAAATTTGGTACACAGGGGCTTTATGACATGTGGAATCTCACAGTGCTACGCTTTTTGGCGAGAAACACCCTTAAGACACTTTTCCGTGGGCCCCTTTGTCTTTGGAACCGAAAAATTTGGTCGCAAATTTGATTTTTTTTTTAAATAATTATTTAGTAGGAAAGCCATGAATTTAAACACCTTTTTTATCTCTTGATATTTGTTTCGTAAAACGCAATGTTTTTGAGGAAAATGGCAAATCACGATAAGCATTCGATCACATTTTGACATTCTCGAAAACATTGCGTTTTACGAAAAAAGTATAAAGAGTAAAAAAGTTTCTAAATTTAATGGCTTTCTAGTGGACTGATAATTTTTAAGAAATTTAAATATGCGACCAAATTTTTCCTCCAAAGACAAGGGGGCCCAGGAAAAATTGTCTTAAGGAGGTTCGATACATCTCTTGCGGGGCAGGCGGTGCGGGAGGGAAGCCTATGCTTATGCACGGTTATTTCGTTGTAGTACCAACCTTACATAAACTAATTTGAGCGAACTAAATATAATATATACGAATGAAATTTATACAACATATATTAGCTTGCATATATTTTTCGTGTTTAATGCACGGCAATTAACTTTTTTTTTGAATAAAAGTGTCTATTTATTCATTTAAGAGCTTGTAAAATGATGGATGAAATCTGGAAACATTGCCCTGGCGTGGTGGTAAAAGTTGGGTCAACTGTCATTACTGTCAACTGTGCTTTGCGCGTATTCCGTAAACATGAATGAACATCCAAGATACAACTGAAAAGCAATACAAAATTCTTATGAAGCAGAATGTGAATTGATGAGAAAAAAGTAAAATGTCCAAACCGAGAATCCATATGATAACTGTCAAGAAGCTCAGTGTATGATGTGAGACGTCCCCTTACCAAATTGAAGATTATGACGGAACATCTATACTGTTCGTTTTGCAAAGAGATCCTTTCAATTTTTGTTTCAAATTGCTATTATATTGCATTAGATCACGAAAAAATTATTTAATATTAATTATTACTACATATGTTTTCGACTGCAATAATTTTATAGTTTATAATCGAGTTATTCAAATATAGCACGTCAGTCGAAGAGTTAAATACAGCATATAGTGTTGCCATATTTCCTTTCATTGGATCAGATGTTTGTT
Organism: Anoplophora glabripennis; assembly: GCF_000390285.2. Classification (NCBI taxonomy): domain Eukaryota; kingdom Metazoa; phylum Arthropoda; class Insecta; order Coleoptera; family Cerambycidae; genus Anoplophora; species Anoplophora glabripennis. The sequence continues at coordinate 515,999 of NW_019416854.1, forward strand.
CAAATTTGTCAAAACGGTATATATTCATTCCATTATCTCAATAATTACATTGTAAGTGCATATTTTTATTGTTTTAAAATGTTTAGTAATATTTAATTCTTTAATTACAATTTTATTTTTCCGATCCTAACCATTTTTAAGAGCAATATTCACGTTTGATTAAAGTGTTTGCCCCAACTCCCATAAGAGCCTGTGTAAAAGAGCATAATTTTTAATATCATTTTTCAAAAAAACTATACGTATGGGCAATCGATCTGATATTTTTACACGAGGTAGTTGGCATATTTATTAACAGATTTCAATGATTTTTAAAACTTTCTTACCATTTTTTTTTTTCGGTATCGAACCTCCTTAAGGAATTCCCCGCCAAAAAACGTAGCACCATCAGATTCCACATGTCATAAAACTCTTGTGTATAAAATTTAGTGATCCTCGTACAACAGGGTTCTGAGATATAAAAAAAAAGATTATTCTTAGGGGCGGACTTCAGGGGGCTGTATCTCCGAAAGAGGGGGCCACTTGGCAAAAATACGGGTCCCTTAAATTTGTCTTAAGAATCTGTGACCAAATTTTGTTGCATAAATTTCGGGACACCCTGTATAATTTTTTATTCGACCTTTTATTTGAAAAAAAAATTACCCATACCATTGAAAAGTTTAGACTTCCTACTTGAAAATGGGCAATCACAATTATTAATTTAATATCCTATAACTGTGCAATAGTTTATAATGTAGAGCGCCGGGCTTCAAAAAATAGGTTCCACGCGGCTGGCCGAGCTCGCGCGCACGCAAATCCATACCTGGTTTATTGAATTTTGTCCGGCCAAACCATAGCTCGGAAGAAAAAGTACAAAGTATCTTTTTTGTTGGAGAAAACTTTCATTTTTTATTCTTCTTCATCTCTATCCCAGTCCAAAATATTAAAGAATTTCGAAAATCAAAATGTTTTTCAAAATTAATCCGACTGGGCTAAAACCAAAACGTTTTTGTATACACATTCATGGAAAACGTTTTGTTATTTGTGACGTAAAATTTGCTACTCAAATTTGGTGAAGTGTTTTGCTTAAACTTTGTATGTAGGTGCAGAGTTTTTCTAAGACATAGATTTTCTACACATTCTTCCCAGACATAAAATACAATAAAATGTCCATTAATATTTTTTTAAATTTTTCAGGTTTTACGATCTAATTCGACTAGAGTATTACTAATAAGGGACATACACTTTTATAGACAAAGATAGCAGTGAAGAAGTCAGTCGAAGCCTGTAGAACTGTTTAAATTCATTTTTTTTTTGTAATTGTTACATGAAACATGTGCATTGTGTCCTGGTTTTAATATGTAAAGATACCTGCATATTGGGTTCATCCAAAGATGTAAACGCGGAAGTGTCCCATATAAAAGAGGAAATGAGATGTATTTCATACATCGCCGTAAAAGTGGAAAAATCAGATTAGTGTCTATAAAGATAATCTAATTATTCAGCTTTATTGTGTAGCTTGTTATCACGTTTTTCATACGCTGTAATAAAAGGATAACGGAGTGAGTTTTTATTACAATAGAAAAATGGCAAACATCTATGCTGTTTTTCTATCGCTAAATATCAAAGATTTACTATCACCACCAGGATTCCTATGATATAAAAATGGTAAAATATCAAACATATAAGGGTATAATATTGTCGAAAAATGTTATAATTTCATTTATCTATTGCAGGCAAATCATTGAAACATTGCAATTTCATGAAAAACAAATCCGGATAGCAATTTTTTAGAAACAACTTTTGAATTGATCCTTGTGGCACAGGAGTTTATCCAATTTACTAGTTTCTCTAATTCCTTAAGTTTAAAACAAGGCAAATCCAAAAAAAACAAAACAGATTCAACATTAATCGTATATGCTTGAATCAATTGGCATGACTTATTCTTTTTTATTATTTCCATCGCCATTCTCTATATGGCAGTTAGATCCTCGATTTAGATACAGGCTGATCTATTATTATTAGTTAATATTTACACATTCTTGCGATAAGTATAATACTACATTTTTGCAAACATGATAATTGTGGACAATTATTAAGGAAATATGAATTTGTACTGCTTCAGGTCATATCTACATTACCATAATAATTGTGAACTGACGCCAGGCAGCTCTCCTAAAAGAGTGCTATCGCTTCCTATCTAATGAACAAATAGAGCAACTGACGAACTGAACCATAATATTGCAATTAACGCTAGAAAGTAAACTGCCGCTTGATGCAGAACAGTCATTAAGCGGATACTAATGCGAGCGACCAAACTAAAAAAATGTCTCTGTCATCTATTTTAAACGCATTATCTTCCATGCATATACAGATTATGTTCCAGTGAAAAGGTGACTGATGTCAAATAAAATATGAGGCGTTATTTATGTTTCATTTCATTATAGACTATTGAATATAGGCTCCTTAAAAATTGTTAGTGATGAAAACGATTATAAAATTATTTAAATACTATTGGTGGAATTGGCTTAGTCGTATATTTTTAATGTTCTCAGTTGTACTGCTTTTATGGGTAGCTTTAATTTTGAAAAATTCATATCTCAATTATATTGCAGATATTGAAATACTACTTCACCAAAAAATGGTAAGGACTCACAATGTGGGTAAATTTATTGTCCTGCACAACAGTGACCAACAACTTTGCTTATTCCAATTATTCTTATTAGTCCAATCAAACATACGAATCGATAGGTTTTTTTTAATAGCTACAACTATCTCATTTAACTTTTTTCGATTGGAGTTCGTTTTTTTTATTAGCAAAACCGTATTTTTGACTGTTATGAACTTCCCGTTTATGCGCCACAGGAAAAAAACGTTCTTACAATTTTTTTCATATATCACCATCTTTTTTGTTTCCAGGTGGTATTTTTTGTAAATTTAACAGTAGTTGCAATACTCAAATGGTGATTAGCGTTTACTCCCTTATCTTCAAGGACGTTTTTATACCTATTAATGCATCTGAAACAAAAAACAAATCAGTTACCGTGCCCCTGGTTCCTGCTTGATGCTCCCTCACAAAACATGTTTGCAGTCATTACTTTATGTCTGTAGTATAACAACCTTAGTTCGACAAAAAAATAAATAAACGTAGTTGTGGCCAAAAATATGTGATCGTCATAAGGACTACCTACGTTGTGTGTATCTATTTTTTTAATTGACCGGAAGGCACGGGCTACTAACTTTGTAGAGGGGATGGATGGTTTAATTATATAAAACAAAAGCAGAGTAAATACACCTAACCTTTATTTACATACAATTCAAATTAAACATGTGACAAATAGAAAGAACAACAAAAACATTAACAACCATT